>NC_140207.1:19482019-19644519 GCF_965226575.1 Pagrus pagrus
CGTTAGCTACTGTTGCTCTCTGTTAGCAGAGCAGAGAGAGGCACAGAGACAAGGCAGTGGAGAACATGCATAAAGTCACATAATTTGGAAAATCTGATCAAGTCAACAAATCCACAGTCCAGCAGCATTAAACAATAATTTCCACAGGCTCGTATGGGCATCCAAGAGAGCGGGGAAAGGTCTCATTTTTACCTCACATTACACTCCGCTCACATGTGGCCAATTAAAGTGATTTATACATGTAAATTGCTACAATTGTTACATAGAGCCCCTTTAAATATGCAAATTCTGTACCTTTTAAGGGTTTAACTGCTAACTTCACTAAAAAGTCTGTCCTCTGCGTATTTCTTTAATTTTGTGAGATGGGGCGTTTTTCAACTTTCTTGTTATTTTCTCAGGGAATAATGCATGGATCTTGATGAAAAATGATGAAAAAAATCTGGCATATTTATGTGACTGGCATCATTGAGTGAGTAGAATATGATGTGGATCCTAATAAAAATACACATACAAGTACGTATTTAAATGTTTTATTTGATATTGGATTAGGCCTGATCGAATCAAAGGGGGCTGCTGGGCCTTGGCGGAGGTATACACTTTACTTAATGCCATTCTAGTTGTTTCGAGTTCTCACATCACACTTCTGTAAGTTGCATACTTGTCCTGGCCTGATGTACGCATGTTAAACTCAGATCTAATGTGCGTACAGAATGAAATATAAATGTAAAAACAGCTTTCTGGTGTCAAATTCTGCACATACCTCATTCTGCAAAGGTAAAATCCAAGTCCAAGTGAACAGTACATAAAAACACACGGAAAAGGAGAGGACAGGTTACTGGTGTAATACAGTGTGGAGAAAAATGTTAGGTGCTCTTGGGAAATGGGAACAAGAGTACAATCTAGGCGCTCCAAATACAAGAGGGAAGTATTAAAGGTGCATTAGGCAGTTTTGGGGAAGAATTTTTAATCAGAAGCGAATCGACTGATTCTTGATGCCGAAACAAACTAAATAAACAAACTCTCTTTGTTTTCATGACTGAATAAACTGAATAAACAAACGGACCTTAAAGGACAACACAGCTTCATCCTGTTTTACTTTGTTTATAAGTGGCGGACCCTGCCACCTTTCTAGCTTTAAACAGTGTTCTGGGGACCTTATTTTACTCTGATAACAGCTTGTTTATTTACTTATGGAAAACATAAATATGTGTATTATTACCCCATTATATTGTAAATATTACATTTCTGAGTTTTACTCCAAAACTACATAGTGCCCCTTTAAAAATCCTTTATTATAGTGGTCAGATCATTAAAAATCACTGTCCTTTTAAAGATTTAGCAACATTAATAAAGGTTTTTAATATTTCCCTTCTTGTTTGATACATTTTCTTATATTTGGAGTGCCTGGATGGCCTCTACTTTTTGACATAACAAAACATATATGAGTGTAGGGGTGCTTTAAATAAAACATTAAATAAAAAATATAAACATTTTATTAATAGATAAATAGATTATATAAAAAACATAAAAAGATTATATAAATAGAAAGACATGCAATGAAAGTTTATTTGTATTATTTCTCATCCTTATTCATCTGATTAAAATTCTAATCAGGTTATAAACAGAAAAAAACTGTTTACTGTTTACAAACTGAAAATCCATCAAAAACACAACGTTGTATCTTTTAAGACCTCGTCTGGGATTCAGACTCAGAATCAGCGCTGTCTGTTACTTTTCATTGAGGTAATACTACTCTCTAGTGGTTACCTGACCCTACTGCAGCAATGCAGACGTGTAGGTTTAAAATGCATTTTCACATCCTTTTCTCCACATGTTCATCAGAATTCCAAATTTTGCTGCTAAATATTCGATTTTCAAACACACCTGAGCTCTACATCCAACCACGGCAGCCCTGAAAGATATTTTCTGCGCCTGTGGAATGAAAATATTCAGATTTCTTCAAATAGACAACTAAACCCTAAATTCATCGGTGAATGTTCTGCATGTTTCTCTGTTTTCCTTCAGCCAGAGTTGTGCAAAACCTTGAAGGAAAACGAGGCTACATTCGGCATCAGGCGGCTTCGCCCATTATCATGTCCTAATAGCTTGCTCAATGGTGCAGCGTGTTATGTGGGTTCACTGGTCAACCAAGACACACGCCATTAGCCCGAGCAAACGTTGCCTTGCAATGCTACACAAAGCACACCTTATTTGTATCACATTAGCTCTTTGATGTGGCATAGCATATTATATCAACAGCTGCAATTTATCAAACAATTTTGGCAGTGATTTGCTTCACTACCAGCACCACAGCAGCAGCAGCAACACCACCGTCAGCCATCTTCACTTCTTTCCTCTGTTCCTCTACGAGAGGCTGCAGCAGCAAATAAATTAAACATGTGTCATTGAGCATGCTAAATGGCTTGCAACACATAATCATCTAAATAATTATGAGGCTGCCATTAAAGTGAGCTAGATGGATGGCACATGAGGCGTTATGGAAAAACTGGAGGTAATGGTGCAAGGTTTGATGTGGGAGAAAAAGGGGAGATGGTGGAGGGATAAAAAAAAAAAAGGAAATGCGTTTTTTCTGTGCGATTCCTTCCGTCAGTCTTTTCTTCTTGCCGTTAAAATCCCAGACTCAAAGTGCTGAGGGACAATAGGGTGATTAGCCCAATCAGAAAAAGCAGTGAGGGATTGTGGGTAGGCTGTGGCACTGCTCACAGCCGTCTTTTTGTCCTCCCACATTTCATTAATCAGCAACCTGAGGCCCCCTGAAATCAGTTCAGCAGATTGGCAGCTCGCTCATTTGTTCCCATGTGGCAATCACGGAGGGAAAAGAAATCAGTTCACAACCCTTTGGTATTACCTGACATTATAAACCATCACTTTGTATTCTTTTTGTTACTTTTCTCATCAGTTTTTTTTTTCCTTCGCTGAAAATATATGTTCCTGATACCAAATGTGACCTCTATTAACCCTCAGACGGGTTATTTTTTGTGCCTGTTGGTAACAATACTCTCAATTTAATCTGCCCGTAGAAGAAGAAAAAAAGAAGAAATAAAAAGTAAGTAATGCTTTTTAATAATAGGCCTGGTTCAATTTAACACACGTGTGCAGTATGTTCTGCGCAGTTTGCCATGAAGCTTCTTAAAGTACAATATGTTAATGAGCCTCATGCATCAGCCTAAATGATGCATCACGTCACCAGACATGCACGACGGGCTCGATGATATTCTGTTCGTGGAGGATACCTTCTACGCACCATTACCTCACAATGTCTGTCCAGTGGGCAGGCTACTCTGCACGATCCCACTCTAATGCAGAGAATAGTCACCGTTTCATCTTTACACTTCGTTGAAACTGTAATGCAACAGAATAACAAAGCAAATGAGTGCAAGGAGCACAGCAATGCATACATATCTGTATATAGGATGCAGTAATGTGATTATATTGGTGGTATAATGGTTTTAGGTAACACTGCCTGCAAATTACAGTTTAATTACTACATATGGGGTATCAGTATATTTGGCCAGAAGACATATTATGCTCATTTTCAGGTTCATTATCCTATTTTGGGTTACTAATAGAATAGGTTAACATGCTGCAATGCTCCAAAAAACAGCAGTTTTTTCATACTGTCCACTGCTGCAGCACTGTACTCCCCCTCGGTCTGAAACGCTGTGTTTTAGCTCCGTCTCTTTAAGCCCCCCCCCCCATCCAGAATACCAAGTCTGCTCCGATTGGTCGGCTCACACATGCCTGACAGCAGCACCACTAACAAACACAGAGCAGCTGTGCTTAATTAAGTTTTACGTGCCAAACTAGCCGCTAGGTATAAATTATGCAAATGGGTGACATGGTGACATAGTGTGACGTCACAAAGTCACAGGAATGAAATACTGAAGGAAAATAATAATATGTCTCCTTTAAAGTACAAAGGAAGAAGTATGGAGAGACATCAGTGCCACATGTATGTAACAATTTATGTGTGTTCACAAATGCAGTTTCAAATGCACAAATACCAAATCAGATTTGAATAATTAGTATTCTACATATATATTTCTACTTGAAGGTTATTCATCTAAGAAATTTGATATTTTTAAACAAACATCATGTTTTGGCTTATAATAAATGGTTTGGTCGGCGTGTGCCATGAAAAACTAAAAAAAAGTTTCTTAAATCAAGTCTTGAACTGCTGTCACTACCTTGGCAGATGTGTCATCCACATGTACAGTAACTCCACCATCACCTCCACATCTGGACACAAAATGAAGCTAATAAACATGTAATCTGAACGTGAAAAGACACATAGTAGAAATGTGAAAATGAAATGTCTGACACATACAAATTTCAGCGTATCCCCAACGTTATCTGAAAGCATTTCATTCTGGCGACTGGGCTGATCATATGGCATACATTTTCGCTACTTTTTTTTTGTCATTTCCAGCATGTAGTTGTGTCCCTTTTCCTGACCCTTGCAGACATGCTTATTGACTGCCTCTTTCCGAACATGATGATACTCAAAGAATCGGTTTCATTTAAACTTTTAACATCACTTTGTAGCTAATTAGTTCAGGGCAGGACTCTTGGGAAATATCACAAAAACCAAGGCTGCTACAGCTTGGTGGTGAACCTGTGGTACCATAATATAAATATTTTTTTAAGATAATAATGATAATCAATGGTCATATTGATAAGCAGTTTGAAAAATTTATTTGTTTGACATTATCCTGCTCCATGTGGTCGAGTTACGAGGCAGCAGTTCTTCTCCTGGGATGGATAAAGATTGGACTCCCTCCCTTGAGGACACAACTTCTGCTTAAACCTTATCCCAACAAAAAGGTCCAGCATGAACGACAGCCTCCAGCCAATAAACAGGCAATCAGTGTGAGCCTGTATTGCACAAACCTGCTCAAATTGGGAGCAGATTCCCTCTGGGATACAGCCGGCGACTGAGCAATGCAATAAGGGACCAAGTTTCTAGAGTAAAATTACAAGCAGGAGATGTGATTTGACAGAGAGTGAGGTCAGACCACCACTGTGAGACGGTGTCATGAGTGACCTCTGCTGGGAGGGAACGGTTACAGTCAGCCTCATACTGTAGGTCTCACTAATGCATGATCATCTGTTAGGATTAGCTGCTGTATTGATAATTCAGTTGCAAATTACTTATCAGCTGATTAGCATTGCTTGGTTTGTGGTAAAAGATATAATATGTAACATTTTTTCAGTCAAATGTCTATAAATGACTCGACCATTGTTGTGTACTTACATCATACCAAATGTTTCCAACAACATTTAAACCCAAAGGAATTGTATTCAAGTTTTCATTTGGTCACCTGTCACCATGACTCCTTTGGATGATATATGTCATCAGAGAGTGGGGAAGTAAGTCCGCGAACGTAACTAAATGTGATGTGAATAAAACTTAACTTAAACTTTGCCTGAGTCACCTCAGATAGATTTTCATCTGCAGTGGTGGTTGTTCAACAAAGAAGACAGCAACTCTCATGATGTCATTCTACCACCTCACAACATCATCAAACTCCATCTGTCTGTTGACTGAGAGACCCCGAGGGGCAGAAGTTTCACACTGTGTTTTTCTGTGAAAAATCTTGATAACTATTAGATGTACTGTATCGTCAGGATGTCAGCACAGATATTCAAGTTACGCTCAGGAGGAATTGTAATAACTTAGGCGATCTTCTGATTTTTCATCCAGCACCAATCATCAGATCAAATATTTAAGTTAAGATTAAGTTGTTTATGACCAAGTCCCATCAGCTTCAGCTGTTTACTTTATTTATAATGCTAATTAGCAAATGTTAGCATGCCAACATGCTAAACTCAGATAGTGAACATGGTAAACACCTGCTGAACATCAGCAACAACCTCTGCAGCAAAACCACAGAGCAGCTAGCATAGCTGTAGGCTTTTACTCTTTTATTGATACATCCATAATATTGCACATTTAAATGTACTAACTGTTTATTAAACTATTTTATAATGACCCCTCTATATGGCCTACATGAGCAAACAAGACAATAAGCAGGAGGGTTGGCTGTGTCTTTGTAATTATGATACTCATTCTTAATGCCTGTCACTGGGTCAGATTCTGACTCCAGGTTGGTTAAGTCATAAAATTAAAACACATTTTTATGACTGAGGATGAGCTGAGGGGTGTCACAGACTGGGGGATAAAGCTGCTCTGTAGTCTGTTGGCACGATGTGGCACTAAAACAATGTTCACTTTGTTTCACTGTTGTCATCTTTTGTCCAAAGGGGCTGCCAGAATTAAAAAAATGGAAGTTCTTTGTAGCTTTAGTTCATTAATTTACTGCTTAATCTTCTCAATCACTGATTGATATAGAGGCTTCTTCGCTCTGTTAGGAACTCTAATCATAATGAATCCAGTGAAGTCAACACTAACTTTTTTTTGCTGGAACAAAGTGAATATTAAATCAGTATCAGTAGTATCATCAGGAAACACTGGCTATTAGCAATCTCATGCTGGTTTGAGGCTTTTAAATTAACAACTCATTATTGGCTGTCCCGTGCTTGTCAACACACATCTGTGTGAATACTAATCATTTTTTTAAGATGTGAGGTTTAGTTTTCTGTGGAAGTGTCCCCTTCACTAATGATGTTTATTTTCAATGGGCATTTTACTCTGTCAGCAACTGATACAACAACAGAAAACAGTTCATGAAAATACTCCATACCTAGTGTCTGGAAGGTCCCTCTGAGAGAAATGAAATGACAGAAGTGCTGATGTAAGTGTTATAGAATAAGAAGTGGCTTAAAATAAACCAACAGAAACAGAAACTCAAAACACTGTGAGAAGTGCAGAGCAAAAACACTTTGCTTAGCAACAATGATAGAGACAAAAAAAGGGACTTCCACCACATTTAGACATTGTCCTTTTTGGTGACTATCTAACACACGTCTCTCAAGGCATCCGTGCACGAATACAGAAGTGCACTGACTTTTAAAAAGACAATCTTTCATACACCCTCATGCCTGGGGAGCGTACCCACAGGCCACCACATCAACTCAGATGTCACATGTGCACCCTGTGCTCCTGGTAGTCTCTCAACACATCATGAGAGCTCACCAACACCAGACCCACAGACACGAACACACTCATTTCCCTTCACTGCAGTTTATTCAGCCATTCTCTTCCATTCTAGGATGAAGCTAACATCTGTCCGGCCCAGCTCTTTGAACACACAGGTGTATTAAAGGTACATTCATTTGTCACATAAATTAAAATTTCCTCTGCATACTGCTTAGTCTCAGTTGACACACTGTACTGTATCAGATGGCATAATTACCATATACTAGGCTTTCATGTTATGTAAAGCAAAAAGCTGAAGGCAAAAAACTGACGAGTACAGATTAAACACGACATGAAGAGGCTCTACTCAAGTTTCCAGCTGGCAGCGTCTCTTCTGCGGTTTCCAGCAAAGCCATCTTCTCAACAACCCCATGGAGTGAAACCATATGATTGCTGTAAACGCCTGAGGGGAAGGAGGCTCGCTAATGTAAAGGAAGCAATTCCCTCTCCCAGAAGAAAGAGATAAAAAAACAGAAAAACAAAACAAGTGCCAGCAAGTCGTAGCATTTGAGGATAATGGAGAACTTATTATTTGTAATGTGGAAACTTTCTTGATCTTTTACTTTTTAGTATTAGCAGATTTATACTGAAAAAATGCAGAAACATTTTTGACACAAATAAATCTTATTTGCTGATTAAACAATGAGCCCAACACATGAAAAACTACTTCTCTAGTATATGCTTTAGAACATAGCTTTTTTCATAGCATTAGCTTTTTTGACATTCAACCATAACCACTCCCCTTACTTACGTTAAACATTTAAATTTGGTATTAAAATGTTAAAATATCAATGAGAAGAGGAAGAATGACATTGATTATGGTGATGATGACTCAGCTTTTGATGGAATATCCAAAAAAGGCTGCCACATGTGCCTATAAATACTCATATTGTGTTTGAATAAAAATGTCTTGGGAAAGATATGAGTTCTTAAACCTACTACTTCAGTATAATTAGATTAGTTAGTGTAGTTTGCCTGTGGTGGATGCAGTTTGATGTCACTGTGCTTGTAGTTTGTTCTTCGTGCCACTGGATGGAGACAGTGGTTGTCTCTCTGGATATCTCAGTTTCTGGGAGGTCATAGCCTCAGATTCAGTCACAGGGTTTTAGGCCTGACAGTGATGAGAACACTTCCTCATCAGTCAGAACAAGGCTACAATGGGTTGTTCCACTAATGTGGTTCTAAATAGAGGCTGGTGAATTATGCAAGAGCACAGTTAACAATCATTATATGGCAATCAATAAAAAGTCAGTTTTAATTTCAGGACAGTGCCAAGCTAAGCTGAGTTTTGAAACAGTGCAAGAACACAAACACAAATAGTAGTTAAAATAGAAAGCTTTTAAATTTTGCACAATTAAAACATGAATACACATATCAGCGTCACAATATGAGGCAGCAGCACTTATGGAAAATATTGTAACAAGGACAAAAGATATTATTGACATATATAAATTAATATGCAACGCCCCCAATGTAAATGACATTGAGTAATCATAACAGCAATATTATTATTAATAAAACAATATTTTAAAAGAGTGCTTGTCTAAACAAAAAAGAAAATAGAGGAGATAGAAGACTAGGAATTCTGTTTCCTCCTTTTTTTGACATGCTGTGATAATAAATCTAGAGCAAGAGGGCCAGGGTAGTTCTTTTTTTTTGGCAATAACAATGTGCATTTATTTGATACAATGCAACACTGTTGTCTCAACAATGTAACACTGCTATTCTGAAACAATGTTTCAGTGTGTTACTGCCATATTACCTGTATGAATTGTGCTCTGCCCTGCCTCCAGCTGCAGACAGTAGACATATTCAGGGCTACTTAACAGGTATTTAGTAAAACAAGCTGAGTTTGGTCAGTTTACCCCTCAACATCCCCGAGAACTAGGAGTTTACACTGGCATCCTCCTACCTTCTGCCCCGCCCACATACCATCTATCGTTCTTCCCATTGGGTTAGAATCAGAGGAGAACCAATTGAACCAGGATCTGATTGGCTCACTGCAATGTCAGTCACCCTCCCACTGTCAGTTCATGCTAATCGACGATGCGGAACAGGGAGAGGAGAGCATAGCGGGCATTCATAGGTAGAGGGGGCGGACGACTGTTGTCCTTCATCATTTTAGCACACTTTTTATGCTGTTGCGGGCCTCTTTTTATTACTTTGTCGAAGTGGACTGGGATATACACTGAACCGCTGTGAAAATGGCGCAGCCAGACGGCAAGAAAATCTTCTTTGAGAACCTGTCGGGAGCGGGGAAAGCTATCGCAGTGCTGACGAGCGGAGGGGATGCTCAAGGTAAACTGTCGGGTGACAGTTTCACACATATTTACCGCTGTATCAGTGTGAACAGGCCCGTAGAGGGCGAAAATGCACGTCTTCAACGGTGTGATGCTTGGCTGACAGGGGAATGACGAGGCTGTTCTTGTTACACCATATAAAGCATTGCGGAGCAGTAAAACAGTGAGGTTACGAGTGTTCACTCAGGAAGCCCGCCAGTTAGCATGCTAACGTGACATATCCTGCTAACTCGCTAACAGCATCACCCTTTGTCATTGATTTGGTGGCATGTTTGTCGCCATGCACGATGACAGCAGTTTAGAGAGCTGTCAAGGTCGAGACGTGCCCATCTTTTCCTGTTCACACAGACCGGTGCATTATAACCGGAGAGTTTTGCGTTTAATTAACTCGCAGCTATTAAACTTGGATGAAGCGGTGACAGCAGCTTTAAACGTGCAGGCCACTGCATTGCGGGTCGTGCTAGTCTCAAAGTGCAGGCTGCTGACAATGAGAAAGTGACGAGAAGGGAAGAGAGAGGCTGCAGAAGAGCATTATTAACATGTAATCGTCTGTGAGAGAAGGGTTGATGCTGTGGTTAGCAGTCACAGAGTAGGTCAGCGGTGGGTTGTCTGTACATCCTGTGTACGTGATGAGCTGCATACATCCCTGCTACGTCTCTCCCAGCCGGGGCTTGCGTCACAGAGGAAACCCTGGTCACGTGCTCACCACCTCGTCTCTTAATTTGACTGCATCACTTATTATACTCACATATCACCATGTAGAAAAAAACAACCACACTCCAATAGCAATTAGTTACTGCTAGTTTAGCAAAACTAAATGTATTATACACAGAACTTAGCTCAGACATGAATTCAGGGCTTCCCCCTAGGCAGCCAGTGCTATTCTGATAAGTTATACTGTGATCATTTAATAGAATAAACTTAATTAGATCCATCATAACACATATAGTACATTGTATACATATATGTGTCCACACTCAAAAAAAAAAGACTCCCCTAAAATAGTGACTTTTAAGGGGCGATAGGTAAGAATGGGCCACCTGTCCATTTCATACTCAAGACAAATAGGGGAAAACACATCAACAGAGTAACTGCTAACTGCTGCTAACTGTATCTGCCGTTCGCTAGTCAACTCAGATAGAAGTGGAGCTAGCGGTCCAAACTGGGAGCTCATAGCTCCAGGGGACTGTTGTTGGTGGCACCGCTAAACAGGAGCTTTGGACAGGGATGGGCCTGGGCGAATCATCATATTCTGTTAATACATTTCTACATACTGTAACTTTTAAGCATTTTAATTACATGTACATCTTCCACCTGATTTTATTAAACAAGTAAAGTTCAATGTAAATGGTCACCTTTAATGAAAAGTTTTTCTATCGTGTTTAAGTCAGTGTAATTACATGAAATAACTGTCTGATTTAATTAAATTAATGCAGAGTTGAACGTAAACCGTATGTGTTCATTAAATTATTACATATAGGTTAGGGGGAACGTCTACACAAACAAAATGTGTTCATTTAAGTGTGGTTGTTTGATTTATTCACATTGGTTTATGACACACTGAAGTTATGTAAAGAAAAATTGAATGGAAATTTTCACACAAAATGAATATAAAGTCACTGTTTATTTTTAGCCAAATGATTTTTGAGTGTATACATTTATGGAAAACCTATGTAGTGTAACTGATGTAATAATCCTTTTTCGCAGGAGTTATTTTGATGTGTCATAGTAGTAAAAGCACAGGTGTAGCTAATAAGGATGGCTCTGATCTAATTAAGTGTACTGTTAGCCACGACGGTGTGACAGCAGTGTGACCCTGCATCCACAATGCAAACCCAGCAGTTAAATGTAATTTGGCCATTGTTTATTTCATTATTTACACCTGTGCCTTCTCTACTGTGACATTTCAAAAGCCTGGAGTTAGTTCAGCTGGCATTTTCTCCTGTCTGCACTTTAACAAGAAGCAGCAGTGCAGTTTTCGGCATGTTAATTGCCAGCCATGTTACGTAGCTCCTCATGGCTCATGAGAACTGAATCGATCCTTGGTGGTGGGAGGTTTTAGAATTAGAGTTCACTGTTGGCGCACACATGGAACACGTACAGAGAGAAAGAAAACTGATGGAGTTGGCCCCAGAGCAAACCAATGAGGCTGTGGCATGCATGACAGGGTCTGAATGTCAGTGTCAGAGGGCATTGTGTAGCCTTGGCTTAGTCTTTTCATTGACTGCACGAGAACGTGTCAGTCCTGCGGAATGCAATGGCAAAACTTAATATTTCTGAGCTTTGATTAAGACATCTAAGCTGGACAGAAGCATAAATGATGCATTTCTTCGATAATCTTTGAAATTTGATCTCAGTCTTCATTCTTTGTCCGTTTCTTAGTCTCTAAACTGCTTCTTTCTTCCCTGACAGGCTGCTCATTTGAACATAGTTATGTAATGAGACAATAGGTCATGGGCTGTTGCACTGGACAGCATGGTGAATAGTTGGTCACTTTCAATTAGAGCTGCTTTGTTGACTTTCGATGTAGGAAAGGAGGGAGTGAACGAACATTCCCTTCTGAAGGATTTGTTCTTCCCGGTATAGTTTACCATCTTAGTTTCACTGTCTTTTCACAAACTTGCTGTCTCCTGCACTGGCCCAATGGCCTAAACCTGTGTTGCTTAGTAACAGCACTACTTGGCTGCCGTTAGAGTTGTAGTGTTCACCAGTATGTGCAGAGAAAAGGAAACCCAGTCCTTTCTTCTGTTTATATATCAGTCAGCCAAGTTCCTGTCTCTCTGCCTGCTTTGGCTGTAGTGTTATCCATTATCCTCAGTCAATGTTTAGCTAACCTGCCATTGATATTCAAGTCACAGAGCTGTGGCTTATTGGTGACTGAGTTCACTTTGGCTAACTACAAAGTAACTGGGAGGCTGTAGGAGGAGCTGGGGAACCTTCTGACCAAAAATGGCAGTGTGCTAAAGTGAGAAAAGATCTTGGCTCTAGCCTCAGACAAACACAGATAGGCCACACACACACACACACACACACACACACACACACACTAATGTACACTGTCACACATTGAAGATGCATAAATACTTAGAGAGAGTTGTGTGTGTAAGAGATGAAATAAATATCCATGCAGCAACTGTGCAGCAGCCATGAAAATCAGGTTTTTAGTTTGATTTGCTCCAATTGAAACACATGTGTTGTCCCTCTTTAAAGCCCAACTATTTACCCTGCTCATCATTTCAGTGTTGCACTGTTTTTTTTTATTATTGTTTAAATGACTTTTTGTTATTCTTTTCTTTTTCCCCCCAGGGATGAATGCTGCTGTACGTGCTGTGGTTCGAATGGGGTTATATGTGGGAGCAAAAGTTTATTTCATTCATGAGGTGAGCCCATACTTGTGATTCGTGATAATCATTATTCAGACCTTTTTGTCCATGCTAATAGTTTCTTTTAGTCCTATAGAAGTGCGTGGAAGTATAAAAAACATGACTCACAGCCACGCCATCTCTACATACTTATACCTAACTAATTAACCATTTCAGTAATCTTCCAATTAAAATGTCGAACATATGCAGGTTCTAACTTCCTAAATTTGAGAATGTGCATCTTTCCTCTGTCATTTATGACAGAAAACAAGGAGTCTCTGGGTTTGCGACTGTTGGTTGGACAAAAGAAACAATTTGAAAACATCACTTTGGGCTTGTGATGTGCATTTTCACAATTGTTTGACATTTGATGGACTAAACAACTAATCGATTACTGATGTAAATAACTGGCAGAATGATAATGAAAATAATTGGTAGTTGCAGCCCTACAGAACACACAGATAAAATGTGCAATTGTTTAACTTAACTTTTTTAACAACTTGATATCAGATATCTTGGAAGCAGTGATTGGTTTTTATTGACTATAACTGTATTCCAGTCTATGTCTATGAACACATGAATGTTTACTGTCACATAGCAGATGTTAGAGGAGCTTTGGCACGGGCCGTGCTCTGCTTGCTCATCCTGTGATCCCTGCACATCTGTGTATGTCCTGAACCTCTCTGCTCAGTACATTGTTACATAACTGACTTCAGGCTTTGGCAGATGCCTCGTATGAAACTCCCCTCCCACTCAGGTACCACAGTACTCTGGGGGTTCTCCTGCACCCTTCTGACACAGACAAACTTTACACCATCCATTTTAAATTTTTCAGTGTCATGATTAGATATTTGTACTGTTCTATGGTGTTGCATTAGGTTGAAATATTTACAGTATTTCATACTGAGAGGTGGTGACCTAATGATGCAGTTTGGAGTCCACATTGCTGCAGCTGTTAGCTTAATGTTGTTTGAAACTCTGTTGCATTTATTTATGAAAAAGCTTTATCTTCTTTTATCAGGGATATCAGGGTATGGTGGATGGAGGAGATAACATCCAAGAGGCCTCATGGGAAAGTGTCTCCAGCATGCTACAAGTGGTGAGTAATAATCATTGGCAGCATTCCACACATCTAATTAATCATTTGTGTTTGAACATAATATAATAAAAATACAGTTACTTTTAAAGCTCTCAAACATTTCATAGTACAATACTTAAAATGACAGAGCAGGGTAATAAAGAGGAAATTGCAAGTCATGTAGCTCAGAGATACAGCTGTTTTGTGGTTAGAGAGGTTATCCTGTAACATCCCGGCAGCCAGTGTGTGTGAGTTCATCAGCAGTGTTTACTCTTGTCAAAGTATCTTCCAGGGATATACTGAACACTACACTGACTGTGCCAAGTACACAGACCTGAGGTGTAAAGCGAAGCTTAGTGATTTACAGCCACATTATGTAACTATTTTCACCTTAAAATAACAACTGCAAAATCATTTTGGTGGTATGATGTCTTGTAATAGGATGGATGGTGTCTCAGTTTCTCCACTGTGTACCTTCAGTGAGAGCGTAGCATTACAGCATTACATACATGTTTACTTCAAGATACAAGTTTATATCATAATATTGTTATGATATAATGAATTGTGTTTGTTAGAAGCACCTATATTATGTCTGACAAATGTTGTAGCTTTAAGGTTAAACTTTAAAGACACCTGTCGTCTTCAGGGTGGGACAGTTATTGGCAGTGCCCGCTGTAAAGAGTTTCGCAGCCATGAGGGACGCCTGAAGGCGGCTCACAACCTGGTTCAGCACGGCATCACCAACCTGTGTGTGATCGGTGGAGATGGCAGTCTGACGGGAGCCAACCTCTTCAGGGAGGAATGGAGTGGGCTGCTGACGGAGCTGGTGGACCAAGGTACTGAGGGAAGATGAGCCTTCTCTTTGCTTTAAGCTGACACTACCTTCTTCGTTTAAATTGTGTTCACTCTGCTGAGTCACTGCAGTACCTGCCAGTATTAGCAGCCATTTCTGTATATAGGTTAGATATTTTTTCTAATCCCACATCCTCCCATACTCGCTTTACATTAGAACGCCATTCTCATTCTGGCTGTTGCCACATACTGTCTTTCTATAATAAAGTTTTAAGAAGATGATATGAAATTGAATATTGTTTGTGTAAAAATCAGTTGTAAATTAGTTGACTCTTCGTTGACTTTAGGTTGTGTTCTGCTATAAATTGAAATAAGCCAAGATGTGATACTTTATTAATGCTCTTTCTGAGTAGCAGATGCTCATCATTGACATTTGTTTTTATTAAAGGCCCTCACGTTGCTTAACAGAACCTTTTGGACACAAAGGGACAGTCACATAGTCCTAAACCCTGATCCCAAAAGAGTTTGGTCGTTGTGTAATGCATAAATCAAACGTAATGATCGCATTCTGTTTTTATTATTATATTTATGTTTGACACAGCACTCTAACCTTTTTGGGAATCTGGGTTGTAATACAAATCTGAAAGGGTTTGTATTGTAAACCAGTTTCTTCCAGTAAATAACTGTTTAGGTTTTTTTCTCTGAGCTCAGCAGTCTCCACTGCTGCTCATCCTGTCTTATTTTGACAACAAGCTGTGAGAGCAACCTGTCTGAGTAACTGTTGAAATACAATAGAAAACACAGAGAGCACTGCAGTGGTTAAGCCCTATCTTCCTGATCCTCTCAGGCTCGATCGAAGCTGATGCCATTCAGAAGTATTCGGCCCTTCACATTGTGGGGATGGTCGGCTCCATTGATAACGACTTCTGTGGAACTGACATGACAATCGGCACCGACTCCGCTCTGCACAGAATCATCGAGGTGGTGGACGCAATTATGACTACTGCACAGAGGTGAGGGGGAGACTGTTAAATGTGGTGAGACTATTAACTGCAGTGCACGCTACACTGATGTCTAAAATATATTGGATCATTTACAATACTATAAATATGTGTCTGTTTAACTACTTAACAATTTTTCAGAGCAAATTTAAGTCATGTAGTGCTGAAAATGGAACGTCACATTTGCAAGTTCAAATTACACACCAAATATATCTCCATGTTAAGACTCCATTCTGCATCATCTTTTAAATATCTTTTTTACTGAATACATCATTGTAATGCTCTGTTACTTCCATGCTAAGTCATGTTCTCTGTTCTGATCTTTCAGTCACCAGCGAACATTTGTGTTAGAAGTCATGGGCAGACACTGTGGGTAAGAATGCATTTGATAAAGTTCATAGAAGACCGAAAAACAGAATTCCTAGAGCAGAGACGGAGACCTTTATCAGCAGTGTTTATATACACAGTCTTCTGTCTGTGTGTTTTATCTCAGCTACCTGGCCTTGGTGAGTGCCCTGGCTTGTGGGGCAGACTGGGTGTTGATTCCTGAGATGCCCCCAGAGGACGGCTGGGAGGACAAGATGTGTCAGAAACTGTCTGCGGTAACACTATCCTATTTGTTCCCTACAGTAAACCCAATGAACTGTATTGTACCAGTTGTTTAGATGCTATATAATTTAACCTCTCCGTCTTGTTTAACATGACAATGTTGTAATAATTCTGAAACTTTTCAGTTTTTCTATAAGCATTGACTCCTGTCTTTTTGATCAGAGAGGACTGATGTGAAGAAATTTATTTAGTCTGCCGTCTTACTGTGTTTTTTTTCCTGCTTTGGAAACATTGTTCTATGATTCAGACCCGCTCCAGGGGCACAAGGCTGAACATAATCATAGTTGCAGAGGGAGCCATTGACAGGCATGGGAAGCCTATTACCTCTAGTTTTGTCAAGGAAGTGAGTACCTGAGTGTAAAGAAAGGGGAAGCCAGAAGCATGGAGACCCGACTGATTTTAAATAAGCCTTCTGAGCCACAAATGGCTGAATATTTCCGTGATTATTGGCACCAGAATATTTAACAGGATGTTAATGTGAGTGGAAAAAAGATCCATCTTGCCCCTGATGAGATAACTATGATGTTGCACGTTAAGCCACGATAATGCAGCAAAGACAAAAGATAAGGTTGGCAGGATATTGCTGATTACAGAGTGCCAACACGCCCTTTCATTAAGAGAGAATCTGTCCTCGGCTCCATGGCTGTGTGCATCGTCTGGCCCCCGTGCTTCTGAAAGACCACGTCACAGCCACAGTCTCAGTTTTTCTGTCATGTTGTTTCTCCACCACCCCTCCTTGTAGAACCGAGCAGGGATGAAAAGGCTGAATATCATAATTGTAGCCGAAGGGGCGATTGATCGTAACAACAAGCACATTACCACTGACTATATCAAGAATGTAAGTACAGAGCTCTGTGTAAACCTGTGGCAAGTTCCGGCTCTGACTGCCTCCTGTATGACCTCTACTACTGTACTGCTGCCCTGGTGTGGCTTTGACTCTGTTGCTGTGTTTCTGGAGTGCTCTATCAGACACACGCTGTAGTTTGGTAAGATTGCTTTCACCACGTTCTACTACTGCTGTAAAACTCTGAGCAGATACCCTCACTAAACCAAACCTCATTTATGACTAACTGCCTCACATAGCTGTATTGAATATGTTTGTTTTTTTGGACACTTTCACACTGTACATTTCCTCATGGACAGTATCACTGTATGCCATGACCCCGCACTATTAGTTCCTCATTTGAAGGCAGACATGTCAAGCATTTTTTTCAGAGTCTCCATTTAATTCAGCACTTCCCACAACGGATGTTCAGTATAAGAGCTCCCTGCTAACATGACTGAAAAATAAGAATGGCTTGCTTGTGCTTTGCTGTTTCCCCTTTCTCTTCATCTTTTCTTATGTGTTTATGTTTCAGTGTGTGATGTATCTGTCCATGTATGTATGCACTTGTTCACATAAATACATAAAGCCGTATTACTAACATGCATGAGATACATTAAGGGTTTCCCATTAGAGGAATAGAAAAATATAATGCCACAACATTTTTGCTAAGAGCTGTGTATTATTTCCTCCCAGCTTGTCGTAAAATGCTTGGGTTTCGACACGCGAGTGACAATCCTGGGCCATGTGCAGAGAGGAGGGACCCCTTCTGCTTTTGACCGCATCCTGGTAGGTTAACCACTTTCATTAAAAATCGATGCCACTGAAATGATTGGCAGTTTGTGCCATGGACTATGAACATTGCACATTATCCTCAATGTGTCAATGTCAATGTGTAATTCTAATGTGTAGATTAAAAAGATAATTATAATAAATTTAACCGACTAGTATTTCTGGTGCAGATTAGCAATAGTAGCATTTTCTTTATACGTGCTCACACTTTTAACCTAGTGTACAGTTTTGCTATGTGCTCTTTTGAAGGCATTTTGGTAGGAATAGGGCAGTTGTCAAGAGCATTTCCCGGTTAATCCTGTGTGTGTCTGAGGAGAAATGGCTCCAGGTTTTAGGTTAAGCACATTAACAGATTTATGGCTCAGCATGAGGAGCGGTGCATCACCGACTGCGGCGACAGATCCCTTCACGTTCACAACATGGCAATTAAAAACGCAAGCAGAGAAAAAGATGTTGTGGAGAGTTAACTGTATTTGTGTCACTGATGTGATGGTAAAGAAACGGTACAGGTGTACAGGAAAGAGGTTTTGATAGTGAGGATGATCCTGTTTTCTCTATGTGTGTTTGCTCACACAGGCCAGTCGTATGGGTGTGGAGGCCGTTCTTGCCCTTCTGGAGACCACAGCCAACACGCCAGCCTGCGTGGTTTCTCTGTGCGGCAACCAATCAGTGCGCCTGCCTCTGATGGAGTGTGTACAGATGGTAAGCACTGGACTGGGCTGGAAAGAAGCCAAGACTGCAACACATTCAATACACACATCTACAAAAGCACGGAAGCTGAGGAGCGAGGGAAACTTCAAAGCATGTACAAACACAAACACTGGGAAATGACTCTTCTGGACTCAGAGAGGCAGAGTCAATGGGGACAGGCTGGAGGAGCATAAGTAAGAAAAACAAACAGCACAGCCCATTGGGCCTGGAGTGGCACTAATGCTCACAAGAGAGCTGTATTGTTTGAGAGGCAGTTGTGTCTGGTTAATGATTATCTGAAGCATTTGACACAGTTGGTTATGACTGTCTGCAGGACAGTGATGTAATAGCAACCTAGCTCCATAAAACTGCAAAAAACATTATTGTTGTGTTACAGGTCAAAAGAAGGTTACATAGAAGCAGTTGGGGCGGAGCAGATGATGACTTATTTATTCTTGCATTGTTCTCTCTCTTTACACAAGAAAGGTTGTTGGTTAGTCCGACATGCTCATAATAGACACTTCAAAGCTTACAGTATGAACGCCTTCAGATATTTTATCTCAGCTGGTATAAATTAACATAAGCGCCTCTGTTTTGTCCATACAGGAAGTCAAGTGTATGAAATAAAACTGAATCCAAGCAGTGAAAATTCTCTCCTTTTTTCCCCTTAGACTCAGGAGGTGCAGAAGGCTATGGACGGGAAACGCTTTGAGGAGGCAGTGAAACTTCGGGGCAGGTATGACTGACGGCCCGCTGGGACCAATCCGATATATGAAAGCCTTCACTTCACTCAGTATCAAGCGCAGCAGTTTGATGTTTCTTACTGAAGACAGGTGTAGTAGGGAAAGTGGATCATGGTGCTATTTTAGAACATCAGCAGCCTGTTGTTTGTAGACGGGGTACAGTCGATAGTGAGTTGGGAAAAAATATACAAGCAGATCATGAAAAAGTAAACACACAGTTTTAAACTTATAACATGTATATTTATGTACGTGGCACTGAAAATGTTTCACACTGTGGGTAGTTTTAACAGTATTGCGTGTTCAATGTTTTATTACAGGAGTTTTGAAAACAACCTGAAGACATACAAACTGCTGGCTCATCGTAAACCAGAATCCGAACTGCCAACTGTAAGTCACCTGACGACATGTTGACATTCCCTTGGAACTGTTGAAGGTGACAGTGCTGTCAGCTTTTTTCTGCGCATACAGTAGCAGACCTCACCATGCCTGGAGTGCAGGTTGTATTTAGAGAGTTGAATTGGCCTCCACAAGCCATGGAGGTGTTTAATTTTTTACTACACTGTCCTGAGGATCTGCCTACAAATAATGACTCAGCTGCTGCTGTCGGGTTGCTGCTATTTCCAGACGCAACCTTGGCTCACATACTGAGAGAAGTATTCCTGTAAATGTGTGGTTGTGGTTTGGCCAGAAATGTGTGTAATTCTCTGGAAACAGGTGCACCAGTTTTTTCCTACTATTGTGGAAAATAGGTGACTTGTAATTATGGTGACCAATTGATAAGCAGTTTTTACCTGCTTGCTGTGTTGCCTTTTTTTGCTGTGGAGCCTATAATTGTAGTAATAGGCCTCACACGAGGCCCAGGTGGCTCAGCTCTGTTCTACAGTGATATTAGATGACACCTGGCTCCCCGCTGAGGCATGACTTGTTCATCCCTGTCAGGAGAAGCTGTGGTTCCACCGGAGGCAGCTCACACTGAAGATCAGTGAAGTGTAGAATCAGCAGGGCCGACTCCATGCTGCGGAGCTCGCCTCAGAGTTTGGCTCCCCACTGCATCTGTGATAATGACCACTGTAGGCCCAGCATGGAACCGATAGCAGACTAGAAACCATTTATTGATTCACTCCGCAGAGCTTCATCAATAACTGCAACATTCTCTCTATATTTCCAGTGATGATTAGACAATGGAAGTCACATTTGATGCTCGTTTTTTGTGCCCTCAGAGCAACTTCAATGTGGCGGTGTTGAATGTCGGCGCCCCTGCCGCGGGCATGAATGCTGCTGTCCGTTCAGCCGTCAGGGTGGGCATCTCTGAGGGGCACAAGATGTTTGCTGTCAGTGATGGCTTTGAGGGATTCTACAAAGGACAGGTGGGTACCATAGCGCTCATATTCTGGTACTGTACTGTTGCGTGTATAGAACTCGTAGGAAATAGGAGATTTTATGTTATGTTGTGTGTATTTTAATCAATAACTAAAGGAATTTGCTAGTCTGACCACACACAATCAGTGTTAGCTCCCTGACTGAAAGAATAATCGGGGAAAATCCTGGGGATAATCAGTCCAGATTAATGTAAACCAATTTCCCACTCTGACTGTCCCTCCTCTGCCCTGCAGTACCACATTAAACCGGTAGAGTGCAACAGAGGTCAAAACACAGCTTCAGAATAATCAATCAGTTGGCTGTTTATCTCCTGATTTAAATAAGCAAGAATGAATTCAATTCAATTCCTTTCATTCAATATTTTGAATGAAAGATAAAAGAAGATAGCAAACCAGTTTTGCAGGAGACTGTGCTGTGGTTTGAGTCACTGTTATTTACCCTGCTCTTTAACTGGTAGAACTGGTTTCCTTTATCCTCCTGTGACCTTTTCCGTGTGAAAAAGCTTAAAACCCTTAGTCCACAGTCCGGTTCATTCAAGGAACAAACACTTAACAAACCATTTATCTTCTACAGCATGTCTCCAATATCACTGGTTAGTAAAACACCCTGTGTGTGCCCCAGCCTGCTGAAATCAGACTGCGCCAACTGACCCTAAGAAGATTAGAGCAGCAGGAGTAATGGATTTCTTTAGTTGAGTGCTCTGGGACTCTCTGCTAAACACCTCTGTGTTTTCACTGGTCCAGTTCCTCTGTTAGGTATAAGAGACTGTGTCCAGGAAAATCACTCTCCTCCTTACAGTCTCTGCACCGAGACCCCGACCCAGAGGATGTGTCAGATAATACAGAGCTGTAGCTCACACAAGATGTTGTAGGTGTATTAAGTTGTGCAATTTATGAACCAGCGCCAACATAGAAACAATGTTAGACAGAGGATTTATAGATTTAAATGCTAAAGGAAGGACGTATTTAAAATGTGGTGGAGTGCTGCTCTCAGATTTAAGATGTGTTGTTATCGTTGTCTTTCATCAGATTAAGGAGATTAAATGGGCCGATGTGGGAGGATGGACGGGACAAGGTGGATCTCTGTTGGGAACCAAAAGGTAAAGTCTTGATCCCTGATGGACCAGCAGCTGCTCAGTATTAAAACTGAAATCCAAGTTGTTTTTTTAATGATCACTTTTAAAGTGTGTAGTATTGTAAACATTGTGTCTGCAGAATCTAGACTCAGATACAGCTTCCAGCTTTAAGGACCACATTCACAGCTTCATATTGCTGTCTGAATATGTTTTACATGCGCTGAAAATGTCATGAATGTGTGCGTTTTTTAAATTTTTTTTATATTTTTACAAACAACAATTGATTTTCCTTCCTTCCTGTCTCCCTCGCTTCCTTCTTATCTTCAGAACACTTCCTGCTAAGCATGTTGACAAAATTGCTGAGCAGATGCGAGAGCACAACATTAATGCACTGCTAATTGTTGGTGGATTTGAGGTACGTTTCTAACTCTTTTGTCCCTGCTAACTACTTTTGCTATTGAGGCTTACATTGTCATCTTTGATTTCCTTGCGCTTTTTAGCTACTGCTATGTTCCATATTTAGCAACATTTTGAGAATGATAAAAGTTACATTTGTGCTGATATATCTAAGAATGACAAACTGCTAAAGCATTACTCATATTGTCAGTATATGACAGTGAACACTGTAATGTTGATCCTCCTCATCAGTCTTATCCCATTTTATGTCAGTACACCACCTTATGGCTCCATACATCATCATGCTTCAAAGTCGTATCTCTGCCAAAAAACCTGTTAACAGCATCAATTGTAGCATAAAGTTGGTTCACTGTTGCTTTTCACTACTTTGAATAGATTATTAAAGAGAAGGTAGGAGTTGTAATTGAATACATTTGAATCATACAGATGAAAAGTGAAGCAACACTTTAACTGAAATATAAATAATCTTATCATTTGGTTTTAACATGAGACAGAGAACAGAGAACACCTGCTGTTTTCCAGTCATTTCATGCAGTCCTGTTTACATGCTCACCAGCTTTATTTTCCTGTAATGTATGCAAGGAAATGATTGTATAAATGTGTATGAATGCATGTGTGTGTATGTGTGTTTGTTTGTTTGAGAGTGTGTGTGAGAGAGAGAGAGCGAGAGAGAGAGAGAATGTTCAGAGTATGTGGAGTGGTACCTGTCTGTTTCGCTGCTGTCCGTTGTGATAGACCTGGCTCCTCCCCTTGGCACCCTCCACCTTTGTCTTCCCTTCCTTGTGGCAAGTAGCACCTCTCAACCAAACCAACCTGCCACAGTTTCCACCCTCACAGACACTAAAGCCCTTGGCTCTGCCCTGCAGGGCTTCCTGTCACTGCTGGAATTGTTAACGGCGCGCGGGAAATATGACGAGTTCTGTGTGCCCATGGTCATGGTCCCAGCCACTGTCTCCAACAATGTGCCGGGCTCAGACCTCAGCATTGGCGCTGACACGGCTCTGAACGCCATCACTACTGTAAGTGATGGGGGCTGGCAACCAGAATAGTTAATCTCAGCAACACACAGACTGATATTAAAACACACACGCAAGCAAACACTGAAACATGCTCATGGTCACATAGCCAGCCAGCCAATCATGTTTCAAGAAGGGGGAATTCGCTCACTCGGTCATTTTACCAGTCACTCAACGCAATCCGCATCCTGTCAGTGAATCATTGGAGGAAATTTTAGCCACATCTGGAATAAAACTTCAAACTCAAGCATCAGAAATTGAGCGGATATATAAATTGAGTCACGTTTGTACTGTGAGACTGGTAAAGATAAAACCAAGTTACAGAGTAGCGTCCCTCCCTTCCCCGTCAGGTAAGTGAGTGACGACACGGAGGCATGCCGTGAGGTGCACGAGTGTCGTGACCGCCATGTTTGCTCTGCCTGCCCCTCTCCCTGTCTGTGTGTTTGTGTCCTCCCACATCATTAACACCAAGATGAGTGGTTAACAGCTACAGAACACGAACTAACAAAATGTAGTACAGTTAACATGCACTGTGTTGTATGTGTCCATTTGAATTGATACACTAACTTCATTCAGGAATGTACACAGCATCATTGCCATTGCTGTTGTGTTTATAGCATCACAATCACTGAAATTAACACAAACTTAACCCTTGGTACATGTAAGACTAAGGAACCAAGGCAAATATAAACAGAAAAACATCTCCGAGCTGTGCCACCATCTTCTTCATTCCTCCTCCTCCTCGATCAGTGCGTGTCTTGCCTGCATATAACCTTTCACAGCAGATATGGCCGGTTGAGATGCAGTGTCACTGCGTTGAGCTGCTGAGGCTCACAAACACACAGATCTCTGTCCCATCTCTTCCTTTCACATCATTTCCTGTCTGTCTTCCTTCTGTGCTATCTGTTCCATCACCTTCCTTCTACATTTTCTCTTCCCCTATGTTTCGTGGCTTTAATCTGCCACCTTGTCAATATCATTTCCTCCTTTCATTCTCTTCATTTTCCCTTCGAATCCATCTCTCCATTCACACTTCTGTCCTCCCATCCTTTCTGCCAAAGGGAAGCCATTGGCTGCTATCACACGGAAAGAGCCGGAATGGCAGGATACGCTCCAGCAAACTGAGAGAGATCAGACTCTCTCTCTCAGTGGCCGGCCTTCTGTGGCTCTAACGCGTTTTCATGTATTGCCGCTTCAGGCGTTTGAAAGTCTGCTGCAGCTGTTTGAGGCTCGCGCTACCTATGAGGAGTTTTGCATCCCGATGTGTATGCTGCCTGCAACCATAAGTAACAATGTACCGGGCACAGACCTAAGTATCGGGGCAGACACAGCCCTCAATGCCATCGTGGAGGTAAGGCAGTCGAACCGCCGCCGGCACTTTTGTGAGCGCTTTGTGCTAATGCAAAGAGGATGAAAATAACACATTATATCAAGTAACAGTGGAGTTAATGGTCCAGTGCTAATACTCAACAAACTGTCAGGTTCCAAAAGCAGAGTATTTGCTGCAGCTCTGTTGATTCCTATACCCATTAACCTGACATTAATCCCAACTCAAAGCTAACCCTGACTGTAGCCCTAACATTCACCTCAGGTATAAGACTAACATTAACCCAGACACTGAATATCTGTGTATCTGTTTTAAAGGGGCACTCCAGCTTTTTACACATCAAGTTCAATTTAGTTCAGCCTGTGAAATTAGTTGAACAGAAAGCCTGCATTACAAACTGCAGGTGTGAGTTTTTAGAGATGTGGGTATAATGAAAGGTGCTCTGCAGTTGCATTATGAGAAATGTAGGATCCAGCATTTTTGGAGCTTGACCCTTACTAGGGACTAAAAGTCAGGATATCAAGTCCTATGCTGCTCTGAATTTGAACGTTCTGTCTTTAATCGGTCTCTTGTCAGTCCTCTAACATTACGGAGGTGCAGTGCTAAATTAGTGGAATGCCCCTTTAACACTGTTGTATCTTCCAAAACTGTGTGGACTCTTTGCTGACATCACATTCCCCTGACATCATGCTGATTATCAGCATTGGACTATTAAAATGAAGGTTTACTGTCAGATCAAGCTGCATTTTAGCCTGAAGCTGCCTTGACACTTGTACAGATTGTTAATAAGCATGCTGGCCTTGAGAACAGTGTTTTGTTGTTTAACAGTATTTGACCTCTAATCATCACACCTCTAATTGTGCTTGTTTCACACTATGATATGTTAACATGACATTTAACTGGAGATATCTCAGACGTTCAGTGTCATAATGCTCAGCGTGTACTAAGCATCTAATGTATACTGACATTGTGAGCTTGCATGCATACATGCAGACTTGTGACCGCATCAAGCAGTCAGCCAGTGGGACCAAAAGACGTGTGTTTATCATTGAGACCATGGGAGGCTACTGTGGCTACCTGGCCAGTGTGGGAGGCCTGGCTGCTGGAGCTGATGCTGCCTACATCTACGAGGAGCCATTTGACATCAGAGACCTGCAGGTGACACATCAGCTCGTAGAAAAATACATTTTGAAGTTGAAACATTCAGTCCCTGACATGCATGGATGTCACTTCATCCACTAGAGGGCATTGAGGCTAAACTCCTTTACATTATAATGCCCTCTACTGGTAAACATTACACTTACTGTCTATTCCCACAGGCCAATGTTGAACACTTGACAGAGAAAATGAAGGGCAGCATTCAAAGAGGACTGGTACTCAGGTAAGATAATGACTTCAGTTACTCACACAGTCACAGTACATTTTAAGGCTATATCCCTCTGTGATTATTTAATGGGGAGAAATACAGATGCATAACTGGTGTACTGCTGCAGTGATCCATTATTTTCTGCCCTCAGTATTTGATTTTAAGCTGTTTGTATAGTAAACGGATCCAGTGCTGATGTCATCAGTTCAACAGCTGACATTTTGAGTGCTGCAGTCATCATGATGTCACATCGGCACAAAGTCAGTGTGGATCTGTAGAAGAACCTCGGGAATAATGGGTAAATGTAGACTCAGACGTCTGTTTTCTTTTACTCTGTGTGTTTGTGTGTAGAAATGAGAACTGCAATGAAAACTACACGACAGACTTCATCTACCAGCTGTATTCTGAAGAAGGAAAAGGAGTGTTTGACTCCAGGAAGAATGTGCTGGGACACATGCAGCAGGTACGCACAGCCTCACTGGTTCCCATCTCATACAGACTAAATGGGACTATTCCCTCCTGTAGCAGTGTCAGGGGTAACAATTCATCCAGATTTAATGAACAATTTTCTATATTTGTATCATGAATATTCACGTCCCCATTTTACATGGACGGGCTTTGTTGTGTTCTGGCTTTGTGTGTCTTGAGATTAGCGCAGATAAAACTGGATCAAACAAAACTTTGATGATCTCCAAGGGGAAGTCTGGTTGTGTCTGCAGCAAGTAATAGGAGACGGAAGAAAAAAATGAATTTTAAACATGGCATGATGAACAACTTCGACAAATATATTACTTTAAAGAAAAAGTTGTAATCCAATTCTCTGGAAGCCCAGAGATCCCAAATAGATTTTTTTAAATTTTATTTTTTAAATTAATTTATTCATGTTATGGAGATCCCAAAACACTTTTAGCCAACCAGATGCGGCTTTGGTTGTAAATAAAACAAATTCAAATCAATTTAAGGTCTTTGGTCTTTCAGAGACTTGGATTATGCCGATTATACATTATTTGTTGTAAAACAAGTCTTGGTCTACTTCAGCATCGTCATGGCGTTGAGTAGATAATGACAGAGTTGTCATTTTTAGGTGAACTTTGAATATGAAAAAAAAAAAGCCTTCAATGTATATTTTTCTCACTATCATCATGTCCTGTTTCTTGACTGTAGATGTGACATCTTAAAAAAAATAAAAGTAAAATAAAATGTAGTGCAGGCTATGGTGTATGAAACAATAGGAAAAGAAATGTAATTGTGTATGCTACCAATATATGAGCGTGATGGCAATGCGAGTCATACAGACGTGAATGCAAACACTAACATCTGAGTCTGAAGCAAATGGAAAAAACATAACATAATAGGAAACAAATAAGTGTTATCCTCATGTTGTTTTGTGTTTTAAGAAAAAGTTGACACATTTTGCCTCTTTTGAAGGGAGGAGCACCGTCTCCATTTGACCGTAACTTTGGGACCAAGATCTCTGCCAAGGCGATGCAGTGGGTTAGCAAAAAGCTGTTGGAGACCTTCAGACAAGGTAAGGTTAATGTTCCCCTTCAGTCTCAGTGAAATGACCTGTGGTAGTCAATCCTCCCTCCCTGCAGAGGCGTGACCGATGTGAAGCAAACCTTTTCCCAGATCTGTCATGGAGTCACTCCGTCTGACATTTTGATGTATTTTTATCCTCGCAGCGGAAATTATTTATCGACCATTTACATTCATCAGTAGAAAAACCTAATGAGAAAGTGACTTGAATGTACTTCGACTTTCTTTTTTGATAGATTACACTAACGACTGTGAGTGACTTGTACTTCTGAACAATACACACTGCATGTGCACAAGGGTTAAAGTTAAAACTCCTCTTTTTTATGTCTATTTCCCATACACATGGATGACATAAGATGAAGGTAAATCTTTTTTTTTTTTTATGCTGGCTCCATGACCATCTACACCTTTATATTTAGCTCCATGTCCCTGTCTGTCATTTCTACTGTTCTGCCATATTATAGATGCACACAGCCTGTCTTGTTGGGCGTAGCTAGGATGTGTTTATGCCTTCAAAAATTAATCAGCAGTCGCCATGCTACACTATTTCCAGTTCATGACTCATCTGAAATGGTTTGATTGGAAATGTGAGCATGGGCTGAATTAATAAACCACATATTTCTTTACCCTGCCCAGCATTTCTGTGTGCGTCTATGGTGCTTTATGTTGCTTTGTAGTAGTCATGATTTCTGTATCATCACCTCTTTTGTTTTTAGATTTTCTGTTTCACTAGCTCATTGTAGTCCTCCTGTAGATCCATACAAATAGTTTCATTTTATTTACAATTTACAGCCACTGGCTACAAGAAGAGTTCATCATCATCCTACACCACAACTTCCCATACCCACTGCCAAAACGCTGCTCTATGCCACTGTTTGTTTGCAACCAAAAACAAGGACAGCTAAAGTACATTCCTGTGTTTGCACCTCTGATGCTACTGTGTTTCCCTGCAGGCCGAGTGTTTGCTAACAGTGAGGACTCCTGCTGTCTGCTGGGAATGCGACGCAGGGCTCTGGTCTTCCAGCCCGTTGTACAACTCAAGGACGACACTGACTTTGTGTACGTATCACTCTACTTGAACTTTAAGGGACATTAAAGATTAGTTTAGTCATCACAGGAAGTCTTTGTTAATGTCTACTTTGGTCTTAATGGGAGATTAAGTTAGTTAACGTTTTTTGACAGGAAACCTCAAGTATAAACTAGGGTTGTGTTGCATGAAAGTTTTGGGCATTTAGGAGGCAGGGACAGTCGATTGACACACTATTGAGTCCCATTTTGGGAGATGTGAGGGTTTTTGGAGCTTGAGCCATTTTATTAAGAACTTAAACCCAGGATATCTCAGCCTACGCAGCATTGATTTTGAGCATTCTTTTTAAATCAGTCTCTTTTGAGTTTCCCAGCTTTACTTGTTTAATATTCCCAGGACTGCTGACAGTGGCCTAAAGCTGTATTCAATCCACATTCACGCCGTGCACGCTAGATTTGATTAGATCAAACTTGAAGGATGTCAGTGGGTGAATTATGTTGGGGCAGCCGCAGATGAAAAGATAAAGTGAAGGATTAGCCAGGTAGTGAGTGCTTAAGATAATAAATTTGATAATAAGCAAAGAAAGACGCACGCTGGCAGTTCTATTTTTCTAATTAGTCCATGTTAATTTTGGCTCACCCAAACTGCTGTGGTGCCAAAACTGAGATCATGTGTATAAAATAAATACTGCTAAATATTCTTATTTATGGTCGAGCTAATCCTTTAATGATTTGGAATCAAATGAACTCTTGGATCATGTTTTCATGTGGTCCATAAGATGGGACTTGATCTGTTCACTGCTCCCCATACATGAGAACATATTAGATAGGTGACAGTCAGGAGTAAACATTAGGATTGGGGCATTTGTGACATTTTCTGGTTCCAGGTTCTAAAATGTGATAATTTGCTGCATTTATTTGTCATTTATGACAGTAAATGGTGTCTGAAATGAGTCTTAGCACTGTTGGTTCGACGAAAGAAGCAATTTAAAGACATCGCTTTGGGCTCTGGGAAATTGTGATGAGCATTTTTAAAAATCTCTGACATTTTATTGACAAAAAAAATAATTCCAGATCCAGAAATAATAATCTCAATGGATCTTAATTGATAATAGCAATAATAGTAAGTTTCAGCCAACTACAGTGCTGACATTTCCTCGTCTGTCTGCAGTCACAGGATCCCTAAGGAGCAGTGGTGGTTGAAGCTGCGTCCTCTGATGAAGATCCTGGCCAAGTACAAGACGAGCTACGACGTCTCGGACTCCGGACAGCTGGAGCACGTTGTACGCAACCGGCCTAAAGAGTCGGACGCTTCAGTAGCCATGTGAAGGCCAGTACATAAGGTGGCCTGCAAAGTCTGTGTGTAAGACTGAAAGTTTGTGAGGCACCAGTCCGTGTTGTAAGAGCTCCAGTAACAGCGTTAACAGCCGTCTCTGTTTGGCCACATACCGTGTTCATTTCCTGTCTGTCATTTCCCTCAGTGTCACTCCTCCATGTTTTGTCTTGACAAACTCACGAACTGTAAACTAGCCTCTGCAGTGTTTCTAATATTAAACACACACTTACTCTCGCACACACATGCACAGCTGTCCTGCCCTGCATCTGTGTGTCCTTGTTGCCCTGGATGTTTAGTGTCACTGTTGTTTTTAAATTGCACTTTCTCTGTCTGCAGTTGCATAGGCAGGCTCTGAGCCCAGAGCTGCACGAGGACAGAATAGACACGGCATCTGCTGTAAAAACCAATGTGTGTATCTGCCTAGAACCAGTGTGAGGTTCAGCATATTTATGTGAGACTGATGCAATACAGTTCTACCGCTGCAAGTCAAGAGAACTGCGTGCTGTGCTTTACACTGAGACTAATATTTATCTTTTTAACATTGTTTATTTTGCTTGTAAACATGGATATATTATTATCTGTAGGCACTGCTGTACTAAGTAGCTGTCTGTCATATTGCACCAACAAGTTAGATGTGTAAGAGACTAATGTTTCCCACAGAATAAAAATCAGACTTGAGAAGTGTACCTCATTGATTTGTGTCACTGGATTTATTCATTTATTTAACACCTTAATATCCTCACTTTTTTATCTCTATTTTTATTTCCCTTTAAGAAGCTTTCAAGATGGAAAAAGTCACGTATTCTACTCTGTCTGACAGTATCATGTACAGTATATTCTTTACAGCAACACCATTCAATCTAATGGAAATATTCTAGATGTCTTGTTAAACACTGGGTCAGAGCCTCAGTATGCAGTGACTATTACACTTAAATAGGTCATATTGTCATAATTTCCAGGTTCATACTTTTATTTGGGGGTTCGAGTAGAATAGGTTTACCTACATTAATTTCCAGAAAAACATTTTCTCATATGGTGCATTGCTGCAGCATGCCTTTTCACACGGTGTCTTGAACACTCCGTTTCAGCTACAGAGTGAGACATCTCGCCTCTGTTAACTCTTTGGTGAGAGTTGCAAATGCGCATTACTTAACAGGCAGGATATAGCTAATCAGAGGCAGAGTATGGCAGGTAATGATGAGCAAGGTAGTGTGATCTAAAATAACACCGCTACAGCAGTAGCAACTGTATGTCTGCGAACTGACTGGCTGGAGTGTATATATAACGTGTATATATATATATTTATATAATGCCAGTTACATAGTGACACGCATAAGTTACGGAGGTAAAGGCTCAACTCCAAACCAGGGGTTTGAGGCAGGGCAGAAGCAGTGTTTTCTATGGGAGAGAGTAACTCCCTTTGGTGTGGACTTTGGGCTTTTTCACTTTGCAGCCTTTTTACATGCACAAAAATGTTACATAACACAATAGAGGAAAGGCAAAACCCCAAAAAGCATAATATGACCTCTTTAACATTTCTTGTTGCAAAGTCAATCAAATAATTACAGTGACCAAATGACCACAAATAGATGCAAGACAACAACAAAGACAAACAAAATGACAGAAAAGGCACCAAACCAGCTACAACAAGATGCAAAAGGACTATAAAGAGAAACACACTGATCCGAAATGACCAAAAAGAGACACAAACTGGCTTTAAAGAGATGCAAAACAACAACAGAGACACAAACGATTTCAAAGAGAAGCACAAAGGTTAACAAAATGACAGTAACGTGACACAAAACAGCTGCAGTGATATTGTCTCTCTTTAAGTCTGCCTTACTGTTGTGTAGGAACTTTTGCATGTCTGCCATTGTATCAAAATGAGTCCATGTTAGTGGATTTTTAAGAAGAAAGCTCTTGATGGTGGCCTTTTGGCATTCAATTTAGTAACTCTATAAACACTCAGGATAAATGCATACAAACAGCAAATGTAAAATAATTTCCATTCTGTATGAATTTAATTAGCATAACTATATTTTAAAAATAAGGGAAATCACTGGATTTGTGACGCAAAACAGTTCTGTCCTTAAAGAAAATCAGGGAAAGAATCTTACAGAAGCATCTTCTAGTAAATGTTTTATTGAAGTGTTTTATTGAAGACCTAGCAGGACTACTGTGATTTAATAATGATCTAAAACCAGATTCAGAAAAGAGTCCCGGACTGTGAACTAGTACTGGTGTTTGACATGTTTTCATTGAATCCAGCAGATGGCGGCAGAGCACCATCACATCCCCGGTGCCCGGGTTCATCGGGTGCATTATGACACGGATTCCCTCCATCAGTTGCTGTCCACTTCTGCTCTTCACAATTTCAGTATATGGTGGCTTAAATCCACTAAAGTAGATTAACTGTGTGAGGCCTTGTGCGGAACGTGCATGTGTGTGTGTCTGTCGCCATAATTAGGAATTAATCTTATCATTTGAGAGAAAATTTCAATTTCCCATGGGTGTATTAATTGTGTATACATGTAATTGGGCTGCTTTTTTCCCGCCTAAATGGACCTTTTTTCCCGTCTTAAGCGGGAGTAATTACGTGCATATGCAGCCGGGCTGAGGACATCTCTTAGCGACAGTGCGCTGACGAGAAATGTAATTTGAAAGAAAAAGCTACCTGATTCACCTTTACTCCCTTCAGACCCTCCTAGAATAATTATCCTCCTTAACTTAAACCAGTGTGGTTAATTCAGCCTCACACCCACGCCTCGGCACTGAAAAGGCGCCTTGTTTCCCATCGCTATAATTTCCCTCAGACTCCGATTGGAACATGGTTCATTGTGGAGGCATTTTCATGTGGCTGGCTACTATGAAATTAGTAAATCCAATAATTTAGGTTGATTTAAGAATGCAAGGGGGAGACTGCAGGGTCATATGCCCATAGGTAATCAATACTAATTACCATTTCATTTCTCCCCCCACTTTCTTTTCTTCTAGAAATCACATGCGAATCTGATCTCATTGGTCTGATTAAAGGTTGCAAATGAAGGGTCCTCACTCGCTGATTCTCATCAAAGGCCAAGCACACGCTCCGTAACTTTGTCTTCATTTAATTCTGCGTCGTCTTCAGACAAGGCCCCAATTATAAGCTTGCAGTGAATCTCCAAAATAGCCCATGCACATTGACCTTTTTAGATTAAAAGCACATTCTCTATGTCTCATGGAGTCCCATCCCATACAGTCCAATTTCCCTACTAATGAACCACGGAGGTTGGAAGTTCTAGTGCCGTAGTGAAAAGCAGCAATCCTAAAAATACATCACTATAAAGGTATTGTGATAACAATAGCAATAAGAGCCAATAACTCGTAGCTGCCTGAGATTGGAAAAGCAATATTTTCTTTCCAAATGAATCACATGTGACATTCAGAATGAATATTTATGAATAAACACACCCATGCAAAAAAATAAAAAAATAAAAAAATAAGCCCATAATAAATTCCAGGAGAGAGTGCAAGATGAAAAAGCACAGAACAGTGGAAGTTATAGATTTCAGATATGAGTGTGCTGCAGTCCCTGTTGGCTGCATTGAAAACATATACTTTGCGCTGGTTGCCAAGTAAACAAGAGTGAATCACACGACCTGTTTCCAGACATTGGATAAGGGATTTGATCCACCTCGCAAACACCAGAGAAGCTCTGGCTTAAAACAAGCCCAGCGAGTCGCACTCCAATTTAGGCTTCCCGCAATCCAGCAGGCGAGTGGCGAGATGCTCCTGTGAGAATCTCCTTTTGACAATTAAGACACCCATGGAGGCATGGAAAGCTCTCAATTCCATTAGCCTCTGTGCTGTTGCACTCTATCTGTCCACTGAGCCTTAACTTACTTATTAGTACAAGTCTGCCGTATTTTGTTAGGGAAAGCGATTAGTGAAATCTACATGAAAAGGCAATTTCCCTCTCCTTTTCTCTCCCTTCACTCTCTCACACTTCATTGAGATCAGACAGATCTAAAGAATGGCATTTGCGCGCTAATGCAATTCGCTCTGCATCATTTCGGATGTTATTCTTCGGATGGAAGTGACTTGTGTCTTTATTTACTCGTTTCTGTGTGACAAATAGTCGAGAGTTGGCTAAAATTACATCGGCGCTGGTGTGCTCCCCCCTATTTAACTAAAGGCTGGGAGCATCGGCTGGCAGTCAGCTCTGAGACTGCAGCTCCACTTTGATGTATTGGAGTTAATATCTTCCTGACATTTCTCAGGACAGATTTTCATCACTAGATTCATCTGTACTTTTGGGCCTATGTGATAAATGAGTCAGGACATTCATTTTCCTCCCCTCGTGTCTCGCTTCTGCAGAGACAAGATGTGTGTGTGCGTGCATGTGTGAGTGCATGCGTAAATATGTATCTACTGTTGAGATGCAGGGGTGTGAATCTTTTCATGAGGTAGCATGTGTGTGTGTGTGTGTGTGTGTGCGCTCCCTTGTGTGTTTCCAAAGCCGGCCCCAGTGTGCCTTGGCGAGCGGGAGTCTGACGCCGGCGTACTTGTGACACGAAATAGACGGCGGCATTAATGGAACTGACATTAATTTGACAGAGCGCTCACTAACATGCGAAGTCACTCGCAGTTCATAATAATAATATTAACTCTGCATTAACATGCAAGGCTGTCTGTTGCACCAGATGCCGAGCGTTTTCCGGAGAGCGGGTGCTGCAGTCTGTCTTTCTGGGCCACGAGTGTATCATGGCTGGAGAATTCGCAAACAAGAAAAGCCTCATTCTTACTTGTCTGGATAGCAGAGTGGTGCTGACATACTGTGAACTCCTCTGCTGTGGCTGCAGGGACACACTTTGCAGCTCGGCCACCGTCCAGGAGCATTCTTGAAATAGCTAAAAGCAGCCGTTCTGGATAGAGGTTATAGTTTAGGGAGCAGGTTTACACGTAAAACCTGTTTGTCACTGCACAGCGGATGTATCTTTTTCAACTTGATGAATTGCTATCGTGCCCTTGAGCAGTGGAGCACACAAACACACACACACACACACACACACATAACAGGTGTAGCCAGTAGGAAAAGCTGAAGGCTATTTAGTCCCGGCCATTAACACTAATCAAAAACCACTTTACCTGATAAGAACTGCAGTGGCCGTCTAGCAACCACAGTCACCCACATCCCTCTTCGCTGATATTGAGCAGGCTTAAACAAGGTGCCACGAGTAGGAACCATGAAGGTGATGGAGGGATTCAGGTGAGAGTGCTAATTCGTGGCAAAGCGAAAGCTGGAACACTCAATTGCTGACCTGGATGATTAGTCGACGACAGATTGCAATGAGTGTGTCGCAAACATTAAGAACACAACAACAACACACGATTAAAACATGGACAGACACCAACACGCAACTGCTAAGAGATGCAAAAGAAGCAGAGACACAAATGACTTCAAAGAGATGTAAAACAACCACAAAGAGACACAAACTGACAACAAAGAGATGCACAACAACCACAAAGAGACACATACTGACTACAAAGAGATGCAAAACAACCACAAAGAGACACACACTATTACAAAGTGATGCAAAACAGCCACAAAGAGACACACACTGACTACAAAGAGATGCAAAACAACCACAAAGCGACACAAACTGACTACAAAGAGATGCAAAATGACCACAAAGAGACCACACTGTTTACAAAGAGGTGTTTAACGACCACAAAGAGACACAAACTGACTATAAAGAGATGCAAAATGCACACAAAGACACACAAACTGACAACAAAGAGATGCAAAACGACCACGAAGAGACACAAACTGACAACACAGAGATGCAGAACGACCACAAAGAGACACAAACTGACTACAAAGAGATGAACCACGACTACAAATGGAAACAAAATGACAGTAACGGGATACAAAATGGCTGCATCATTTCTAGTCATTTCGTGTCTCTTTGAGTCTGGATGCCTTCCTGTAATGGAGGACGGATGGGGGGGCCTTTTGCATGTCAGTGCCCTGGTGTCCATTGTCTCATAATCCATCCATGTTAGTAGATTTTGAAGATTTGATGGGGGCCTGTTGGCATTCAATATCTATAAACTCTATAAACACATCAGAATCTACTTCATTGAAAGATTCACACTCAGAAATTCATTCAATTCAGAAACTATCTTAAAGTATTGCATTTCCTTTTTTTGTTTCAGACCGAAACTTGACAGTCACGTAACACGGATAGACACAAAAATGTTAAGGCAAGATGCAGTGCCAGAGCAGAAACAACATGCAGGGTCACACACATTCACTTTAACACACACACAAACACACACACACATACACAGAGGCCCATACAGTATGGATTGGGCATTGACCAAACCTCATGAAAAATGCAGTTATTCAGATTGACTCAGTGTGAGTGAATGCAGGCCATAAGGGGGCTGGTGTGGACTCCACACCAGCCAAAAGCTCCCCCCTCTGCTGAATGGTCAGCTCCTCCAGGCGACAGAAACCTTCCAGTGTCACATTAAATCACGAAAATACAATAGTGCATAGCGATAATTACGTCAGCAAGTATTTTGAAGAAATATATTCGTAAAACAGACGAGGAAGACTGGCACCGGTCTTAATCGCTGTATGATTTTGTCTAAGTATCTATCATTTGACTACTTGTGCGTGAAAGCACACTTATGTTGGTGAACCCACAGAGAATTAAAGCTTGACTCTGCAGACCCCTCTCCACTCTGCTCCCACAAAGCTTTTTAGTGACTTTCATCTTACAGCCCACAACTCTTCTACTGTGGTTCACTCTCGCTGGTCTCATAGTGTTGTTTTCAACTGCAGCAGGCAGTTGTTTTAAACCTCTTCAAAAGTATGTGCAGTACACACAGCCTCAACAACGGACAGGCCAAGGTAGCAACTAGCTAGTAAGCATAATGGAGCATTTAGCGTTTTAAGAGCCAGTTATTTCCCTCAAGAGTTTATAGAGACTAAAAACACAGCTAAAAGGACAGTTCGCCTGGTGGCCAGACACGACTCAAAATGAAAATGCTAATGTTCGCCACCAAACCCCCTAATATGGCCAATTTAGATTTTTAGGCCAGATGAATATAATCTGATATAATGTGTTAATTATTGAGCTTTAGAGATGCTGGTAGGAGGGTTTTATTACCGTCACAGACAGTTTCCACTCACACTGCTGGCTCCAGCTACACATTTACCATACAGACAATAACTACTCATTATTTCTCCAAATGTCTAACGTCAGACTAGACGCCATCTTTGAAAAACTTAAAAGTTAATGAAAGGCGAAATTATCGATGAGTTCCAAGGCTGCGTGTTGGCAACCCATTCTGCATGTTTTGCTCTCTACATGGGCGCTTTTCCTTTCCTGCACTCTACCAAAGCCCGCTGAAACATGTTTGGTCGACACTAATTGGACTACAAACGGACTACAAATGGAAACCAGAACACTTCCTATACCGAAAGCTTGTCCCTTGCTTTAGTCAACCAGAAATAAGGATACAGTTGACTGGATATATACTATACCAGTTTTTGACCTCAGGATTTAAGATGAACACTGATGTTTAAAATGTCTTACAGAATTAAAACAAACAGTACAAGACGGTGTCACTATGGCAGCAGCATCCTCGACAGGCGCCTCGCAGAACATCTTTTTACTGCTGTGTACTATTTCTTAAAGCAGTTCTTGTTTTATCCTTCAACTTGTGTTGGCTTCACCTCCCACACAACCTGCTCAACCAGCCTGTTTGTGTCTGCCATGTTTTTGATGTTTCCACTCTTCCACACAGTCTCCACCGAGGAATACTGTAATTTTACCGCGCAGCGGAATGGACAGCAGTGTTGCAGCACCCACATACATGCCCGAGTCTGGAGTCTGAAGGTCGTCGGGGCTCGCGTCACGAGCAGAAATGAGGGATTGGGTTGCTACGAAGAACATGTAGCACAAAAAAGACAGAAGAAAAACTGCAGTGTCCTACTGCAGATTTCCATCGCTTCATACATGCATAATTCAATTTAATATTTTCACATTTTATGGCCCTAAATATTCATGAATGATAAGAGCTCAGGGCGAACTTGTTCAAAACTTGGCGGAATCTCAGAAAACTTGCTCCCTGCGTCGTGCGTTTCGGCCGGAGTTGTCTTCGGTGCCCCCTTGCTTTAACAAGATCAATATCGCCACATCGCTGTACCCTCGCGTATTGTGTTATGTTACACCATCACCGGCAAATGAAATAATGAATTCATGGCTTGACACAAAGGCAGATGAAGGCATATTTGAACATTCAAAGAGAGAGCGAGGGGAGAAAAGAGGGAGAGAACATTCCCAAAATTAATTTTCATCTCCAGGGTTCATGCATATTTAATAGAGAGCGCTTGAATATCATAGGGTAATACTAGCCCGGCGTGCATACAGAGGCCGGGCTGCCGAGAGAAAATAAACGACCGTGATCGTTGTCATGAGCAATAACTCTCTGTAGAGCTGGGAAACAAAATAGCCAGAAATGCTTTGATGAAGGAGAGTAGGAGAGGAGGAGGAGGAGGAGGAGGAGGGAGGAGAGAGGGTGAGAGAAAGAGAGAGAGACATAGCACGGCAGAGGAAAGCGAGTGAGACAGAAAGAAGCTGTAGCAGAGGTTAAATACTGGCGGAGTGATGGTCCCCTTGGATGCGGCTGCTGTGGCTGCCGCTGTCTTTGTTTTGCAGGGGGTTGGGGGGGGGTAGATCGGAGCAGGGGAGTATGGGATATGGGGATGGTGGGGGTTGGTGGGTGATGTCTGAGTGACAGTAGTTGACAAGCCCCGTGGACGGCATCCCAGGAGGCTTCGTGTTGCCCTCACCCCCCTCCTCTCAATGAGTAAACACATCACAGAATCAGCACATGCAAGCATGCGGTGCAAGTGCGTGGTGCACACACACGCACTCGCACACACAGACACACAAATCCTTGAAAACATGCTCTCACACACAAGTTTCCAGTCAGTCATTGAGGGACAGAGGGGACACAAAGCCGCTTTTTTAAGCACACATTAGACATTAAAGCCTCTGCCATTACCAAATAATACCAGTGCACCCGTGTTGCTGATAAGCTCGCAGGGTTCGCGTCTGTTTTTCCACCTGTGTGCCGGGGGTGTGCACTTCGAGTACACACCGGCGCCGTCGACTTACCTATTAAAGTCTCTCCCGCGCTTATCCTGCATTCATCCCACGTGTGACAAAAAATGAGGCATGAAACAGCGTTGTCATGCTGAACAGAATTTTAATTACCGACCCTCTCCTCCCTTTCCACGCGTGTGCGCTCCCAATTGGTCTGAAATAACGGCGAGGGGGGGGGGAGAGAGAGGCGAATGAAAGAAGAGGAGGCCTTTCTGAGGGGTAGACGGTGCCATTAGCACGGCGCTATCAGAGCGTGCTGCAAAAAGCCAATATCAGAGCGCGGTATTAACACCATGCGGAGCAATTCAGCCACCTGAATGCAATGAGAAAAGGGGGGGAAAAAAATATGTCAATCATTTTTTTTAATCCTTATTCTAGTGGAGAAGTAAAAGCATGGAGAATTTGACGGGAAAAGATATTGCATGTGTTAAATCTACAGTGCTAAACAACGCTGAAAAGTAAGGCCTGTCTGTTTATCTGAGAAGTCCCTGGTTTCCTCAGCTAACCGCTCATGCTTCAAGTTGCTGAGATGTGAAGCGAAGTTAAAGACTGACGTTGATCTGAATAAACTTGCTTGATTAGGGCGTCTCTCCCCCCCTCCTCATCCCTCCCCGTTCTCCCTCTGATCCCCAACCCCCAATGCCGCCGTGGCGAGCTCTCTGACAGCTCAGGGAGCCCCACTAACTCATCTCAGCCCCCGGAGCTCCGACACCCTGCTTGTTTTATTTCCCATCCGCTAAATTGAGTCGTAAAGACTTGTAAAAATAACGACGGGCGAGGACGGGGCCGTGTTCTGTTCTTTTTTTTTTTCTTTCCTTCTTCTTTTACTCCCCTCCCACCCACTCCCTTTCTCTTTCCCATGAGTCCCAGGTGGGCTGTTTGTCGATCCATTTAAAAAGCCGTGACACGTTAACAAGAGCGAGAGGATATTTACGGAATGCTGACCTCCGGCGCGACCGAATTTCAACGGTTTGATGCAGGTGTGTGCTAAACTTAAAATTTATTCCCCCTCCCGATCAGTCACAGGGGGAAGGAGGTCGAGGCAGATCTGAGACATGCAGACAGATGTGTGGGATCTGTTTATACGCCGTCCTCCTGGGCACCAGACTGAACATATGGATACAGTAACATGAACCTAGACCTCCACAAACACAGAAGCGCAGAGCGGCGGGGTTAATGTTTAGGCCCCGGCGTGAGAACACACACTATAAATCCCACTTAGGGGCAAGAGCAAATCAATCTTTCATATTCTCCATCTCACACCATTTACTCATTAACCATTTCAGCATTGATTGTTAACCCATGTTCAACAAAGGCACTAAAATGAAGGGGGGGTGTTAAATTCAGTCAGTAGCAATACAATTCATTAGGTGCAATTTGGTGAGTGTGTACCTCATAAATCACACTCCAGTGGGTGGTAGCACTGTACTGCACTGCACTATGGGGTGGCACAGGCAGAATAATGTAACCCAATCTGCAAAAATCCTTTCTCCTCGATGCGCGCTATAGCTCTCAGCAACCGAGCACAATGGAGCCACAAAGGAGGAGGATGTAAGTTATACAACCCTGTTAACATGCATAAAAAATGTATGCATTAAAAAATGTATTAAGTCCTGCAGCATTTAATCGCAGCCTTATTGAAGATTTTCCACACAGCTATGATTTCTTCACTCGGAGGGGATACAGTCTGAAGAAGAAGAAAAAAAAAAAGAACATCCATTAAACTTATTGTTCAGGGAGGAAGAATTCCACCAGAGCAGGCTGACAAGTTTGACGGTGAGTGAGGTGGACTGCTTCTACTCAAATGGTCTCCCCGTGGACTGACGGAGCGTGCTTTCCGCTGTAAAGACTGATGTCCAGACCCCCAACTTCTCCCCTGGGATTAAACCACCGCATGCTTGTGTACGTGCGTGCGCACGTGTGTCCTTGTACATGCGTACATGTCTGCCCCCAGTCAGGTATAACTCCCATCTCCTTCAGGACTCGGCCATGTGTGAAGGAGGGACACGCTCACTCTGCTGCTGGTAAAAGCTTTACGTGCTACCGGTGTCACTATGGATCTCGTGTCACTCATCTGCACCGAGCCAAATGGACAGCCGGCAGTCGTTTTCGTGCAGAGGTTTTCGAGGTGACGTCCTGAAGCGCTCTCTCGCAGCCACGTTGGAGGTCAGCTCCTGTGATGAGCTGATTGTGTGTCTGAATCTAACGCACTGCTGTCTCTTTCTGATTGTTAAAGCTCAACACTTGCTTTGACTTGTGTTCTTATTCGGTAATAATTACACTTATCAAAAAGAAGAAATTAAAGTATTTTTATTTTTCTACTAATAATAGTAATAGCGGCCCGACATTGGTGTAAACAGGGTGCAAGGGGTATAGATACAACTGAGCATACAACAACTGAGGCTACACACTGTCAGTGTCTCTGACACAGAGGCTAGAAGCTTATACCTGTTATGCTTGAGTGGTAATAGAGTCATAGGTTGGCCAAGAGACATGACAGTCAAGACGTTGACCGACCGATCTTTGCTTGCCTGCCCTTTTACATCCTGGGCGATGTCACCAGGAAAGAGGTGCTTCAGGCTACCAACTTGAGGGAACAACAGTGTAAACAAAGAGAGGCGATGTGCATGATACTGTTTGTCTCGTGACCTCTGTTTCACAGTTCTTCCTCGCAGCACCAAAAGCATCATATCTCTCCCCTTCAGATTCTGTTGGTCAACATTTGGCATGCGTTTAAATTTGTTGAGGAAGTCAAAACAGGTCGACGTGCTAGTCTTTTTGTTGGGACATCCTGAGGTGAGGTGAGGTTTAGTTTTTTTGCCCCTGCCCTTCGAACACCCTGCCTCTGCCACTGTACAGTATACTGTCAATATATCCATAAACTGTATTACTCAGTTATGCAAACAGAAATATCTATGCTTGCAAATCATTATTTGTTTGGCCTTCATACAGCATTGAGAGTGCTTGCACACATATTTCTTCTTTTCTCTTGATCCATCTGTCTCTCTGCCAACTGTCAAGGCCTGCTGCAGTTTACCAATTTTGATAAAACCTATACTGTTGCTGTCCCTTTGTTTTTCTTAATTCGACAGAGGACAGAAATGGAAGATAGTTTATAGTTGCATTGTGCAATGTAGCCTTCTATCTGTTTTCTAGCGCACCTGTAAACAGTTGAATTGTTGTTTAAAGGGGCACTATGTAGTTTTTGGGGGAAGACATTTTAATCAGAAGAGAAAAAGATCTTCATTCACTCATTTGTTATGCCTGAACAAACTAAATGAACAAACTATCTTTGTTTTCATGACTGAATAAACAAAGTGACCTTAAAGGACAACACACTTTCTGTTTTACTTTGTTTACATGTGGCGGACCCTGCCACCTTTCTAGCTGCAGCAGTGTTCTGGGGACCTTATTTTCCTCTGAGAAAAGCTTGTTTATTCACTTATGGAATGGACTTTTACCTCTTTAATATTGTAAATCTTGTAAGTCTGGGTTTGGATTTCTCCTCCAAAACTACATAGTGCCCCTTTAATTGTGTCATACTGAAACATTGTGATGAACCATGACACTGTTGCTATTGTTAATAATTCAAATAGTTTATTATGGATAATAATCAGGCTTTTTTATGGTCAACTGGGCTAAATAGCTACAGTGTGATTACAGTTTAAACGTCTTTATGCAATAATTGGAGAGAATCCAAATTTTTGCTCTACTTAACACAACAGCTACATTTTTCACATTCAGTATATGATGTAATTGTCACGTCTTTGCTCACAAACATCATCTCAGACTCTGGTGTTGGTGGCAGGAGCGAGTGGAGAGAGTCATTTGCTTTTTCTCATTTGCCTGCTGGCTAGTGAGCACGGCAGCAAAGCATGAAGCCACTGTTGACTTAAGCAGAGTGAGCTTCCAGCTACACATTGTCGTGTGCTCAAGTGGTAATCAGGATCAAAGAGACGGCGGCTTAAGACAACACAGTTTACAGTAACCCACAGTATGTTTGAAGACAAGCAACCTTATCACACTGTTGACTGCAGTATCCTGCAGCGACATCACAAGGATCTCTCACCGGTTTTTGTCTTTTTTCCGAGCCTGGATATTCAATTATGCGCCAAATGCTCCTCTAGACCTCCACGACGACGCCTGACAGGTCGGTTAAGCAGATTTGTGGGACACCTACAAAGCCTTGAAATACAAGGAAAGAAAAAAAAAACAGGAAGAAAGAAAAACTGTCAACTCCCGAGCTATTCATTGGTCCCACAGAGACAGACAGGTCTTATAGTTTGCGTCAGTGAGTGAATAGGCTGTGCTGCTCTGTAAAGAAAAGGGGGCACACACACACACACACACACACACACACACACTCGCTATCTGGAAGGAGGAAATAGAGTATCATCCTGAACTCGAGGAACACGATTCAAAAGAGCTTGTAATATTTTCGGCACTTCAAAATCTTTGATTTAATCTAGAAGTAACTCTTTTTATCCTGTGTTTCCATGGAAACGAGTGAAGTTGGGGCAGGGGAGAATAGGCAGGGGGCCTGATAAGGGGAGGAAGAGAGAGGAGTGGAAGGGGAGGACTGATGAGGGAGGGGTACTTTCATTTAGGAATTGAGGAGAGGGATGAAGGGATGAGGATTAGCTGTCACGATGAAGAAAAGGTGCCTGTCCTGTAGCGTTCTCTCCCTTTTTCTCCCTCGCTCGCTCGCTCCGGCTCTCAGACTCCCTCCCATCACCTCCATGTCCTTGACAAGCCTGCTCACAAAGGTATTTATCGGCCTCCATTCCATTAATTACCATCCAATTAGCAACTCCCACAGTGGAACTGCTGCAATACTGCACAGTGTCAAGTCGGTTCACTTAGCGAGGCCTGACACCTTCATGTTTGCCGCTCGCCTCAAACTCACAGTGATAGAGCGAAGAAAGTTTTCACAAAGAATCCCTCAGCGTGCTAATGCGTCCATTAAAACTGCATTCATCTCCTCACTTGTACATTAGACGGGGGGTTTCATTCGCGGGGTTAGAAGATTTGTCACTAAATAGCTATTTTAGCTAATTGGCAAGGCAGCTTAGCCTTGTGTATTTGATGTTTCTTGCCAGGCGTCTTTCATGTCAGTGATACAGGCTTATTAATGCGCGGCCCCCTTTACACTCCCTCGTGGACCTCCTTCATTCAAAAGCCTCCGAGGGGAGAGAGGAGGAAAAAAAAAAAAAAAGTTTAGAGTGACTTTTCAGGAGGGGGGGTTGACAGACCCGGAGTGAGCCTAGCTAATTGGTTTGCTTTGAGACTGGCCCACTGGGCTGTGGGCAAGGACAAGCATGTGGCATCGCTGACTTGTTAGCATGGAATTAGTCTCTGCGAGTGAATTAGACCAACCGCCTCCAGCCACTAGCCATCACATGATTGTATTACGCTTTCGAGAGACCTCCCCCTCTTTGACAAGCGCAAAAACAAACATACATGCAGCGCGCACGGATCCCTGACGCGCGCACACATTAATGCAGCGTGCACGGACAAACTCATTAAGCCTATAGCCAGAGACTAAATACCCCAGGAGCTTTTTAGCAGTGCGCTTTGCATTCATAACAAATCAAATTCGAGTTTCTCATAACAAGCTCCCGTACTCCCGAATCTTTAACCCCCGTTGAAAAATACCCGTCCTCGTGGGTAACAAGCATATTTGCTGGATGAATGCAGACAGTAAGCATGTTAATGTGTGTACAGTTGGATCCGTGTGTGTGTGTGTGTATGGGATGGGGGTGTGTATGCTGGGCTGAGAGGCTGAGTCTGCAGCACATCATCCCACACACCAAGCACAGCGCCTGGGGTTGTTGATGAGTTCTTTAGCCATGCTGTGTGGACCCCCCCCCCCCCCCCTCCCCGGACTGAGAGTATGCTGACAGAGCAGCTGCTGAGATGGCCTCACATACACATACACACACGCACACGCACACACACACACACACACGCACAGTGAAGTCTGCTGTTTTCCTCTTTGATCAAGCAGGCGCACGGTATGTGAGTTCAGGAAAGATAAGACGGTGATGTTTAAGGTGATTACGAGTGTGTGTTCCCATGTGGGTGTGTGAGCGGGAGCAGTCTGTCGGCTTTCATTCAGATATAGGTCAGTGCTGGCGAGTGTGTCGGTTGTATTACACTTCAAATAAGTGCATTAGGCTGATTAGCCCCAGCCCCGTGACATAATGAAAAAACTTTTCTTAAGGTTCTTTTCGTCATTAGCCGCTGCGTGAAATAGTCTCGGAGTCAAAAAGATGGCGTTATTAATAGCTAATTAGAACTACATTAGCCGTCCATTTACTGAAGCTTGTAAAACTCATAACTTAATCACTCATCATCTAATTGATTACAAGTTTGAATCCCAGAATTGACCGGGAAACATGGATGTGGGTGAACAGCTTGGATGTGTTTGTGGAAAGTCCGTATGAGGGAGGCCACTCGGAGGATTCACTGGATTGCGAACAGGAACAAAAGAGAGCCTGATGGTGCTGTTCTCAGCCGTGTTGATTTCCAAACACCTTGAAGGCCAAACACATGCAAACGTGATGTTTTTTAGATTTCACTCTGGCGTTTAACACAAGTCAGACCGACATTTTAGCCAGTTTTAACTTGAGCCCTGGTATTGTGTTAGATGGATTTCAGATTTGTCAGTGTAAAGGGCACAATGTCTGATATATTGTGCTCCTTCGCTGGTTTGCTGCAGGGCTGCACTTATTTCAAACGTTGTGTATACTGACGACTGTAGAAGTCCCATCCTGGCAGACTCATTCTGAAGGACCAGGCCCGGGGGATGGGGTCATGGTGAGCCTGTTAAGTAAGTCACTTAAGTAGTGATAATGCTCACGGCCTGGTGGTTCTTGACTGATGATTTGTTTTCCGTAAGACTATATTATTGGCCTATCACAAAACTTTTTTTGATTATAATGCAGCAAAAGATGCTTGGGGTGATTTATAATTATTCAATTCCCAGTAAGGATAATATTGTATGAACCGTAAGTCCATCTGCTTTGGCTACATCTCTGTAAAGTTGAAGTTGAGTCCCGTAACAAAAGCCTACAACTGCATTATTGGCATGCTAACGACAAGCTAACGTTAGTGTGGCAACATGTTTACAGGGAACACTAACATGCTGATATTTAGCAGGTGTGATATATGCTAGTTTAACTTGTAAGCATGCTAACATTTGTTAGTAAGCACTAATGGTAATCACTAGTCATTAGTTTTGCAGATATTTGATCATAAAACTAATGTGTTACAGAAATGACTGGCTGTATATGGAGATATTACACTCAAAAGATCAGGGTATTACTAGAGTCGTTAGGATACATCATCAGGGGACCATGCATGTGTACAGATTTTTCTCTGTTGAGATATTTTACAGGATGCGTAAGAAGTTGGACCTGCTGGCAGCACTAGACGAGTAGCCAGAGGATCACCAAAGTGATTAGGATGCTTCCTCTGGGCACCATGAATATCTGTACCCATAGTTAACATAAGTAAATCTGGACTAATGGTCTTATGTTGTTTATTATATTTTTAGTAGATCAGTGTAAGAGCTAAACAGAAATGAAACAAACAGAAGACAAAACAATACACTACGTACATACGTCCTTTCAAAATAAATTACACATTTTCACAGGAAGTAACAGGATAAGAACAAAATGCAAATACATTAGTAACACAAACTTTTGCATCGGGGTCATTTACAGTACTGAATTTCAATGCAAATCCGCGCAATAGTTGTCAAGACATCCCACTAAAAACAGAAATGTCAAACTCATTATGGCACTAGGGGAAAAGCCAGGTGTCTCTGAAGTTATTAGGATTTATTGTCGAGGGACCATGAATAAAATGTTAAAGGCAATCCATTCAATAGCTGTAAAGATATTTCAGTCTGGACTAAAGTCATGTACTGGCATTGCCATTTGTGCCACGAGCTGGACTATAAATGTCAAACAAGGCCACACATTTTTTGGGGAAAACTAGTTCTGCTCAATGTCAACATAACAAGTGCAGATTCTTAGTGTTGATGCAGCAGTTTTTGTCTGACATGTACCAAAATGTATCTGGAACTGGCAGATCATGTTGTGTAGTCTGCACTGCAGTACCGTACATGAAGTGAAGTGCATGCCCAGGATCTGATAACTAATAGCTAGAAAGCAAACTGACCACACCTGAGCACAGCAAACATCTTCAGAGATAGCAGTGTTGGTTGTTTCAGCCTGTTTAAACCGCAGTGCAATTCAGCAGATACCATACACAAGATAACACAACCACCACTTGGCACATTAGCATGTACACCTAAATGCACCGCAGCCTGGAGTGCTGACATGAGCTTGAATATCGTGCATAATTTGCAGCAGGCTTCAGTCAGTCCGATCCATTTGTAAGACTCAGGGAACGCGTTTTAATGCCGATGTCGGCGTTTCTTCTAACTCTTTCTTTTAATTCTTTCTTCCAAAACTACTAAAGCCTTGCAGCCGGACACGTTAGTTGCTGTGGAAACCTTGTTAGTTCAAAAGTTCAGGGGCCCGAGTCGTCTTGGTCACAAAATGGGAACGCAGGGTCATTAACCACCTTTAGATGTAACATCAGGCACAGTGGAAAGGTGTAAAGAGAGAAAAAAACATGTTCTCAAAGGGACTGATTACAGCCGTGACCTTTTATCTGATGGCTCACTAATTGAATCATGTAGTAAATAGATGATGATGGTGGAGGTGGCGATGACGATGATAATGAAGAAAATGGCTTTTTTTTTTCTTCCCTTTTTCTTTACCCGAGGAGTGTAGAGGTGGTAATAGTAGTAATTGTGGTTTAAATGGAGGGCGCTGTAGGAAAAGTCAAAGACACGAGGATGACATGAATAATACAAGAAGTAGCAAGATAAAACCAGAAGCCCTGAGCTTGCACTAAAATAGAACTAACCTCGCAATTATTACTGACAGAGAGCGAAAATGATCATTATGGGGACCATATACAGGCCGTTAGTAATTTAGAATGAGCTACTGAGCTCAAAGGTAATAGCACTGGAGGGGAGCAGAGCATGAATTTTTAAAAAGTTTTTCTACTGTAAAAAAGAGAGAATATACCTCAAACAGCCATCCGACACATGAGGAGAAATAAAAAAAAAAAAGCGAGCGGCTCGAGCTGCCGCTATTTGATGCAACATGGAGCAGAGAGTGAAATGATTGACATAATCAGAATCATAATAATTGCCACGGAAATAACACTGCCAATCAGGCAATCATGTTGGTGTGCAGGCTATGGTAATTGGAAAACATGGTGACTGACAGTATCAGTGTGAGGCGTCCCCACCAACACCTGCTAAATTGCAATTGGCACAACACAGACGTAGTACGAGTCGAGTCACGCAAGACAGACGGACGAGGCTTTTCATAGTCACACGGAAAGGTTCTGCTTGTTTCTTGGGACAGAAAGAATGTGGGGCGGATTGGACTGTGTGGAGCGTAATGTCATGAGTCACCACAGACATGCTGATTTTCTTCTTCCTTTCTGAATTAACCTTCTCGACCCTGCAGATCTAAATGGTCCGACCGGCACAGGTGCAGAGTGTCGTGGGTTCTCAGGCACTTGTGAGCACCCAGAGGGAAATAGAACAGGACACAGCAGAGAATGAAAAGGAAAAGCAGAGGTTTTGTTTTGTTTTTTCTGACTGTGAGCCGCTCTGAGGTTTAACACAGTGGTATAAAGCGTGTCATTTTGCAACACCTTGTAAACTGCTGCTGTCTGATCAGATTGGATGTAACGAGCGCACAGTAATTTCTGAGCCAAGGCCGTTGCAACCAGTATAACAAAGGTACATAACAACCAGACTTAAAAAAAAACAAAAAACATTTTTAGCGCATGGTAGAGTTCTCCTCTGGCACCAAAACATCCAGTATTTCTCCCATCCTACCTTTTTTTGTCATTTTTTCCCCCTCCTGTTGCATTACACCCCATCTTGCTTAGTCTCTGTCTCCCAGGAAGCTTAAGTTATGTGAGGCATCTACGGGAAATAATGGATTTGGTGCCTGTATCCACCGAAGTCACAGCCATAGTAGGTATGCAGCATTAGTAATGCTTCACACTACTTAAGAGGTGGCTCTTTTGATTTTCGAAACCTTGGAAACGTGATCATGACTTTATCTACCTTCTCTCACAGCGTGATGAAACTCAGTCTCTGAGGTGATGTGATTACACATACTGTAAGTTCAGCGCGAAGACAAAACGGACGCACATTCAGGCTGGATGGCGAGAACTGAGGCGACGACACATAACTTAAGCAAAATGTTTGCTTCTAATCTGAGGTTGTATGACTTCATGTAATTAACAAACAGAAATAAGAGCTAATAGTACACTCACAACCCCTGATATTTCAGATTATATCCAGTACATTAAAATAACGGCACATAACAACTGATAAACTGTACAATTAAAGGACCAGTGACCAGAATTTGGTGGCAACCAGCATTGTGGTTTCAGATTGTAACCAGCAGAGCACCCTTCATCTCACCCCCCCTCTGCAGCACCCACATGAAAGGCCTAACATGGCAGACTGCGTAGGAGGACCCTCCCCCTCTGTAGATAAAAAAGGCTCATTCTAAGTTTAGGAAAACACAATGAATGTTAGTTTCAGGTGATTATGCACTAATGAAAACATTATTATGAATAGTATATTCCATTTCTGCTACTAAATCACCCTAAAGCCTACATGCTTACCCTTTATCCCAAATAGTGAACACAATAACTATAGAAAGTTGTCTAAAACAAGTGATTTGAGTATGTTCAGGGTTTTTTTCATACAATTTTCTGTCTGTATTATGTTTTATTATGTCAGCTGCCCCCTCCAGTGGTTGCCAGTTGTTGTAGCTAACATTTCAGCTTGGGTTTTTCCGGTGATATGCTGCCCCCTATCTGTTTGGAGTATGAATTCGGCAGGTGGCCGATTCTTACACATTGCACCTTTAAAATCAAGAAGGCCTTGCAATTCCTTGTAGGCTAGCAACCAGCGATTTAGAGTCTGAGGTTTCACTTGAACACATAAGAACACTCCCCACACACAGTGAAGTTACTAACTAGCTGCAGCTAACTTCCGCACACACAGTAAAAACAAGACCATAACACAAGAGGTGAAAACTGACTTAGTATTCAGTCTGGATTCACCTTCAGACACCCTCAGTTATTGTCCTTTCTTGTATATCAAAGTGACAATATTGCTCTGTCAATATAAAAAGAAATCGCACTTACTGATGGTATTCTTAATGTTTATGTATGCGTGACACAAGAGTGCAAAAAATACATTTCATTGTGCTGTCCTCGAGGTCAATTATATGATTTTTTAAAAAATATATTGTATTTCTCTGTTTCCAGAATTAAATTACATAAATTGTCTCTCTACCTCTCTCTACCACACGCCCCCCTCCTTTCTGTCCCCTGCCCTCCACGCTAAAAGCCTGGCTGGAAATTGTCTCTCCAACAACAGCCCATTGTGGCCTCAGGTTGACTCAACCTTAAGTTCACCCCTCTTACACACCCCGATTTCCTCACCACGCTAATCTCCCGGGTGCATTTTACTGCACACGGCTCGCTGTTTGTCTCAGGCTTCAACTTCCAACCCCGGGGCAGGTAGCAGTAATGGGCTATACAGGAAACAACATTGAAGCAGGGCCCTGTAGTGTAGATCCTAATGAGAACAGGAACAAACAGACACACACACACACACACACAGGCAGACATGTTTCTTACTCGAGCCACAGGGGAATTTGATTATTAAAAATGGTTCTTGTGCAGCAACATGCCAGTCACAGGATTCTCAGGGCTTTTATGTAAAGTGGTACTCTTGGCCCACCCATCACAGAGGAATACGCAGTCGACAGCCCGAGGTGTCTAAATATAAACACAAGACTGTACTTTTTACTTTTTTGTCTCAATTAAAGAGGCTACAAAAGATGTTAATAAATATGCCTCAATAGATGAGAGTTTTGGAATAATTAATGACTGCACGGAAACATGTTTGTGTAGTTTTTTAAAGGATACTTACAGCTTTTGTATAAAGCATCGCCTCGTTTGTTATAATAACAGTAATATAATCTGAGAATGCAAAACACCTACACCGGGTACAAGATCATATCACACATTTCAAACAGTTCTCATATTCCAGGCAGGTACTTGTAACAAAATTTAAGTGGCTCCATCTGCTGTGACAGCCTTCACTGAGTGTGCATTTGTGAATGTGAATGTGCCTCAGTGTGTGTGTGTGTGTGTGTGTGTGTGTGTGTGTGTGTGTGGGCATGTGTGCCCACATGAGTGATTGAGTGTGTTCACCAGACTCTGTCATCACATGCTTTCATGGCTTTGTGAGCTCTTGAAGAAACCCACATTTTTCCAGTCAGCAGTTTCAAGCGCACACACACACACGCGCGGGCACACACACACACGCACACACAAGCATACGTGCACGTTGACACTCACGCTCACACTTTGTTTCGGTTTTGTCTCCCCCACCGGTGGCTGGCAGGCTGTTCCGCTACCTCACCAAGTCCCCAAAAAGATCTGGCACATTTTTTTTTTTTTTTGTTTCGAACGTGTTGCCTTTTTTCTTTTCCCATGTTGCCATGACGATCCGACACACTGCATGAAAATGCACCCTCTCCTGTTTCCAAATGAGCATAAATGACTTGAAAGAGATGTGTAGGTCTCTGTTTTCTGTTGTAAAAGCAGTCATTATTCTTTGTTCCTCTTGTTACTGGCACCACCTTCACCATCAACATGATGTACAGCATGCTGCTTGTTAAATTATGAAACCATTAATGCAACTCACAACACCATTTTTACATTGCATGACAAATAATAATAATAACAATAACATTTGCTATTTAAGCCGTCAGGTCTTAACACGACTTAGCAGTGTGCTGACACTTATTCATAATTGCCCGAGCACCACATTTTCTGCGGCTCCAGAACATAATGGTGTATTGCACTGTCAATAGAGGAGAACAAGAAAGTTTGAGAGGAGCTTTGTAAACTCTTTAACTGATGGGAACTGTGGGAATAGAATATTAATGCTAGCTTTGTTTGGGGGATGTATTTCTAAACGGGACAGTCGATTTAGAAGCAGGAAAAATACACCACAGACGCTTCCCTGTGTTTGTTTCCTCGGCGATCGGCGGCCTTAATGTAATTTATGGGAATAATTACAGATAATCATATTCAATTATGCACTTAATGCTAATACGACTAATAATACAATTTAATGAAGACAGCCTTGACGATTTATAATTTACCAAAGTAGACTGCTTTGCTTCATAACTGAAAATCTGTTTTTGCAGTCAACGTGTGTAAAACTGTTGGTTTTAATCTTTAATGGCTTCCAAATCTGCAAACTCCATTCACCGTTGACAGCACACTAAAAAATACAGGTGGTCTGTTTCAGATGGTAAGAGGGTAATAACACACTTAGATGTTATTATCATAAATATTGATGTTGTAATATAACCTTGACCTGGGGCTCATACATTTCAGGGTCCATAAAGGTCATGTCATGCCACCCCATTAAATTCACCACGGAACTGATTATCACCATCACCCCATCACACATCCAACACATTATTATCTGTGGACATACTAGTATTTTGATTCTCCGTGGTTTGTTTCATTCAGTCACCATTGGGCAGACGGTCGATGCAATGAGTTGTGATTGGTTAAAATGCAGAACGTGACCTTTGCTAAGGAGTACCTCCGCCGTTAGCTAAAAGGTCAAACCAGACGACACATTTTTACATTAGCCACAGCTCCACCGGCAGTGACATGTAACCACACAGGACCACGAAACCCACCGCCGGTCATGGTTCAAGCAGATTGATCTGCTGGTGAGGCCTATGTGGTTCACTTCAATAAAGGACACTGACAATGATGGACTGTTTCCTCAATCCTGTTGTTAGATGAGAGGCATATATGCAGAACCACATGAAAAGGAATCTGGTATGAAAGACTGTTGTGGCTGTTGAACAAATGACTGTACTGCCTTGTGGTAACATCATTCAGACAGTTATCATGAGCGACTGAGTGGGACAGACATGTTAGCTCAGTCGTATTTCTGTTTTGGAGATAGATGATTAACAGCTATGACCTCTCCTAAGTGTCTCACTGGGAGTTACATCTAAATTTAATCCAGTATTGCATTTATATTCCAAAACCACTAACTATGTTAATTTAAAAGGAGCCACAGCAGTACATTTCTGTCTGGTGTCACATAACACAACCACTGCAAATACATAACACAAGAGGTCATTTTACTGGTGTGACTAGTTTTTTTGTTTCTTTTACCATTCTGCCAACATTGTGTGAACGTAGCGAAAGGAGCTAACATACGTAACCCTTATCGTACAACATCACAGATGCTAATATTTACAAGCTCACGGCTCAATCTCCGAAATAACACAATCAAAACAAATGTGTTAAGAATCACAAGACAGATGGTTCTCACACCTGAACTGTCTACTAGTTCACTAGTTAATATTATAGCAGTATCAACCTGCACTACAGGTGGAGTGTCTTTCTCTCTCTTCTCCTCCAACATGATTTTGTGTGGCTACATGCTGCAGTAGTGGCTAGCTAATTAGCTAGTGCATGTTCTTCTGCTTTTTTCCGTTGTATAGCGGGTGGCAACCAGTGTTAGATTGGACAAAGGAAGGTATCATGTGTGTATTATTAACACTATATTATTATTTATGAAAATGTTTAGTTGACATTGTAAATGCTTGTTTAGGTTTAGGCACCAAAACTACTTGGTTAGGTTAAGGAAAAGATCATGGTTAGGGTTAAAATAAATATGTAATGTTACATTATGTATTTGTAAAATTTATAATAAGTCAAAGTTGACAACCGTCCCACATTAAAGTCCTATGTTTAATCCACTGGTCCACCCCAACCTCCTCCCTATTCTCACTCTTTATACTATGTCACCTGACTTCCTCATTTGCTCCCGTCATGATTACTACAGCCACAAGAGGGTGCTGCCTCGTTAAACATCAGCCTTTTCACCCCCTTCAACAATCAACCATTGTTGTTGTTTGTTGTTTGTTCTGGTGGTGACATGCTGCAAATTCAACAATTTTAGTAATTTAAATTAGGCATGTCCATTAGTGTATGATGTAGTTTCAATGAAGGTCAATGAAATGCTAATTCTGACCACTTATGACACAATACTGCTCCACTCTAAAATGAAAGTTTAACAGCCACCATTAATTAGACACATATAGAAATCTTACCATTACCGATTCTGACAGTAAAAGGAGTCTGCTGAGTCCTCTGGAGTGTGCATAGTGTTCATCTGTGTCTGTCTCCGGTATTTGACCTGCAGGCCCTGTTAACACTCGTGACATTGGCATGCTCAGACTGGTGTGGATAATGGAGCAAAGGGACGACCTTTATGATGAATTAATAATTGATAGAGTAATTGGTTTGGCCTCTTCCTGGGCCGAAGGAGCCCAAGGTTTTGCCTCGCGCCCGCTCAAAGAGAGCCATTATTCTGCACTGTGTGGCCGGCAAAGGGCAAACAGCAGATCAAATATTCACCATGGAGAACACACACACAATTATCCCTGACTTAATGGGGCTGACTTCACAAAAAGTCTTTGCTAAATGCAGCAGACTGGAGCTGACCACAGTTATTGGCGGTCACCTTGGAGGAGTTGGTCAACATTGCTGCTAATAATGCCGGTAGAAACAGCCGCGGTGGAAATGATGTTCATCTGGCTTTGTCAACAGAATAGCAAGGGTATGATTAAATATAAAAGGGTTTCGGGGGGAGATATTTTCACTGCAATTAGACGAGATAGCACTTGCCACTGAATAGCTTGATGGGAGATGATCTTAGAGAGGGTGGTGCTATCCACATCCGAGCGTGTCACTCCTCCATCTGTCCTCTCTCTCTCAGTCTGTCTTTGACGTGGAGATAAATGTGCTCTGCCGTCTCCTCTCAAACGCCGCCGAGGCCTGCATATCAATTTTTGACAACGTGGCTTCGCCGTCCATTAAGGCGTAATTATGTTAAAGATCTTCTATCTATTATTTGGTGCTTAGCTGTGCACGCAAATCGCAGTGAGGTCAAGCTCTAATCGAAGTCTGGCGTTTAGTGACTCTGAGTGCCTTGTAGGTTTTTTGTAATTGGCCTTTTGAACACTAATGGTATGTCATGACTGATGAGCTCTTCAGTTTGAGGCCCAACGTATGCTTTTTGCCCATCAAGGCCACAGACATTAAGGGAACGGCAGACAAGGAAAGAGCGTTTTAACTTGCCGACTGTGAGCACGCGCCTTGTCGTACAATAACAATGTACAACAGTTCTCATGATGAAATATTATTCCTTTCCGTGTGTTGTGAGACTGGGATGTGGGGGGTTGGAAGAAAAGACAGAAAGTGAAAGCTTAAGAGAGAGGTGGGTTCAGTGGGTTCTCTCGAGCACTGAAGGTGAGGTGCTCTGGCTGACTTATGGAAAACACTGCATATTAACCGGCTTGAGCCCGCTCGCTCGCTCGCTCGCTCACACATACCCGGTGAATAGAGCACGTATAATGAATAATTCCTATTTGTGTAGGCTGTGGTGTGCTCCCCCTCTGCTGGCCCCTCATACATTATTTGTTGTGGTATTGTTTTCCAGCTGTGAGAGTACTCAACACTCAACGCCTCTCCTCTCACATCAGGAAAGAGAGGAATTTTTGGCTGTTTGCAGCTTCGCAAGAGGCGACTTAGCTCGCTGCTTTTGTTTTCTTTATTTATATATTTCTATCATTGCCGTGGTTAAAACAACCCCCCTCCCCGCTCCTGCATTAACAAAACCTGGAATAATAGCTAAAAATGGATTCGCTTTTAACAAAAGTGTAACCAAAGAGCCTCGCCGCTGAGACACATTCTTTGAAGTGTACTTCCTGCAGCTCAAAGCCGCGGAGCTGCTCAGTCGATCACCTCCTGAATATTCTCTCGACAACATGACAACAGACGAGCGGGAGATGAGCGCCGACGAGTCCGACGTTTACAAAAAAAAAAAAAAAGAAAAAGTATTTTGTTGTCCCAGTCCAACCCCCCCTCCCCCCCTGAGTGGGACAGCAGTTGAAAAGCGTGCGGCGCGACGTGCACAGCAGGTGCCCGCAAACTACACTCAAACTCTGTTAAACAAACCGAAAACGCTCCTTTTTCTCCGCCGCCCGCGCTGACGAGGGATCAAAAGCGAGAATGCTGACACATAAAAAACAGCGAGGCTTGATGACGAGATCAAGTGGAATTTTTACTGTATTGGTTTGGCGCGAGTGTCCCTTGCTGGATGCGCTGCCTAATTAGTTATTCCAGACCATCTCTGAGACAGCGCTCGGGGCAGGTGGGCTGTAAGGAGCCGTCTGGATCCCCGCTGTGATGAAAGGGGTCTGGTTGTCACACAAATTTGATTGGATGGTGTTTAATTGCTGCGCCCTGGTTGGATGGAGCATTGGTTAATTGTAACCAAAGCTGGGCTACGAGCCGGGCGCATATATAATATATCAGAGTAAAAGCGTGTGGACATGTAACATATGGGATGGGAGCGATAAAGGAGATTTGTGTAGGGCGCTCTTGGTTTCAGCATCAGGAGGAGCGTCCTCTGTTTACTCGGACTTGACAGGCCAGAACTGCACCGCCACGAGGCGGGCGTCTCAGAGAGTGTCTCCTCGCAGCCTGGTTTTATTATTTTTGAAAGTTTTGTTTCCACACCAAAGGAAGAAAATGCAACGCTGCTTCAAATTGAGCTGAAGAGCAGAGAGGCGTGAGCCATCAGAAAACAAAATCATAAAAGAGGGCCCGGAGACAATTGACTAATCCGGTGCAAACCCAGGATCTGGGTCTTATTGACTTACTGTCAGTGTAATCCATATCATAACCATCTGCTCCAGTGCTGTGAAACACCAAGGGCATATTAGCTGTACGTCTCCTGTGAGGGTTTCAGCTGACAGTAGCCTGAAGGGTTCCGCGGAGTCATTTGGAAGAGTACCTGTAAAGCCACGCTACACGAATCCTAATTCTGCTATTGTGTCTCTCTCTGCTGAAAGCTCAATACTTGTCTTCCCTCGGTGAACACGGGAACTCTCCACAGTCGGTGCCGCAGGAGTGTGCTGCCTGCAGATTGACACGGAGGAAAGTCTTTGGAGGCTGATCTTCATCTTTTCGCGAGGCATTTATTTGTGATGAAATCATCGCGGCGCTCAATAATGTACCACAACAAACCTTTCTTTTTGAAAATCAGCACGGCAAAGCGATCGTGGCTGATCCAAAGCATTGTTCCCAGTGACAGTCAACCAGGCAGTATTTTGACTGGCAGACTGCTCTGTTTACATCAGCCCAGTTCATAATAAACGGATAGACCAGGCTGGCCCTTTGTGAGCCCTCACATATAATAACCTGTGTTGGCCAAAACACACAGAGGTCATTTTCTGTCAACCACCTCCAATAACCCCCTATTCAACGCTTCCCAGAAATCCACCAACCAGTCGACCGAGCAGCTCGCCGACTCTGGGGCTTTAATGAAACCTGCTGAGTTCTCCCATTCCACTGTGACATGAGCTGGAATAATGACCAATGTAACGAGTCTGTCTGTCTGCGGGCCTGTGAATCACTTCCCTTTCCCCTCCTCCTCTGGCCCTCGACCTTCGACTTTGAAAGCGATGCAAATTTCGACCTGACGCGTCTCACTTTCAGCGGCTCGTCGCGGGACATTTCTGTGCGTCTGCCTGTGTGCACCGCGGGGTTGAGGGGGGGGCGACGGCGAGCGATAGGTAGGCAGCCCCTAATCTAGTCTTTGTCACTAAACATCAAGTAGACCGCTGAGATAACAAAGCGTGACAATGCAGGATAAAGCGCTTCATTCCACGTCTGTACCTGTTCCCCTGTCTTACTCCCTCTCTCTCTCTCTCTCTCTTCCGACGTCTCCGTCTCTCGCTCGCTCGCTCGCTTCCCCTTTTCTTGTTACATTGTGTTATCCGAGGTCTGATCCCTGTTCTTAGTTTTAATATCTTTCTCTCCACCAGGTGAATCTCAGAAAATGAAACGCTGTGAGCAACCCAAGGACTCTGTGTGTGTGTGTGTGTGTGTGTGTGTGTGTGTGTGTGTGTGTGTGTGTGTGTGTGTGTGTGTGTGTGTGGATGTGTCTCCCTGGGCTGTAGTCTGAACTGCCCGACTGATGAGTCAATACGAGCAGCACAATCCGTAGCTTTTAGCAGAAAACCAATATGCTGCCTTATCGACTTGTCTAAAGATAAAACAACGCTATATTTTGGTGGCTTAAGCATCTGAAAAGCTGTAAATAGTGTTAGGTCCGGGGAGAGGGGGGGACGGAGAGAGAGATTAGGGTGTAAAGAGAGAAGGAAGATGCATTCGCTGGCACATTTAGGCCAAGGTTTCCTGATGATTTATAGACCCGCACAGGGCCCGGTTTTTATTGAGTGCTATGGCAACGTAAGGATGTCATGGACACTGCCCTTATAATTGGGCTCATCCTATTTGTTTGTTTACCGCAGCAGGTAGCTGACAGCTAATCCTATGCAAAGCCAGATAATAGAAGGCTTTCTGGGCAACGGAGCTGTCAACTGCCCCTGAATCAAAAGCAAACGCCTCACCTCACCTTAAGTCGACGGGGGGAACGCACACGCATTCGCCGACGAGCACGTACCGGTCGGTTCAGGGATTAAGCCTCAGAGGGGAATTAATTTGTTTCTTTAAAGGGGCTGAGAAAAAAAAAGCCCGTGGAGTTAAAGAGAGATGATCATCGAGCTGTCCAAAACCATATGGAGACGGACCCTGAGAGACACGAGAGAATGAAGATAAAGCTGTTTTCCAGCCGCGGCGAGGACTAATGTTATCGGGTTAGCTCGACAGATGAACAACACCTCTGGCGAGGGGCGAGCAGGGCCCTCCTTATAAATAAAAGTTAAGCGGGATCCTCCTTGTTGTGAGTCATTATGGATTGGCTCCCTAAACAGTCAACACCAGCTCCCAATCTATCCCCCTTCCCCCCGCTATCAATCTCCCCTCCGCTCCATAAATGCCAGGAGCCGATAATTAATGATAGATTGTCGGTTAATGAAAGATTTATGCGGCAAAAAGGATGCTTGGCAATCAGGTGCCGTGTTGGAGGCTTTTGAGCTCTGACAGCCAACAGTGCATCAATTGCGCCCTGGAGACAAGTGTGTGCGTAATGGCCCGACAGTCACGTCAATGACAGTTGTAGGTGAGGATGAGGAAAAAAATGTTGCCAAAAAAAAAAAAATGAGCCAGGCGTCCCTCGGTCACCGGTTGTGACACGCGGCAGACGGCGGCCCCGGTCGGCCCAGAGCATCCTCGTGACAATGCAGACAGCCGTTTAACCTCTAGCCCCCGCCAGGCGCGTCGGAGAGGAGGCGGGGGGGCAGCTCAGAGCCACACACTCCTGACAAAATATTTAATTCCGACTTAAAAGGTTATTTCACAATAACACGCGGTCCCCCTTGCCTCTTTTTTCTCTCTGTCTTCTTCCCCTCCACAGCATTCAATTTATTGCCTTCAGATGCACGCCTCACTGACTACTGTAGTTGACTCCCTCTCTCACTACAACTGCTGGCTTATTAAGTTTCCATGGCAACTTGCCGCATCCACTTGTGTTTTATTCCAGCCTGTTGGGACCCCACAGGGTAGAGCTTTAAGCCGGAACACCAGGAAGCGATGGGTTTAGAGGGAGAAGAACAACCTGCAGCAGCGAGGAGGGGGGGGGGTTGTCGGAGAATTGCTCATTGCCCTCCGCTCCATTTAACCCGCTATGAGGCAGTGGAGCTGAAGCACCGCTTTTTTATGTCATTGTGTCTCCTTGCATCAGGACAAATATTAAAATATATCGACGAAACCACCAGGACTGAAACTACCTGCAGGAGGCAATGAATCTTTGTTTTACAATAAAACAGTTGCTAATAAATAATCTTTGCATTATACATTTTTTTCATGTTTGATGCCACTGTGCCTCACTGTGTTAGGTCCAATCGTTTATGGATGTCACTCTGTTGGAACACCACTTTGGTAAAAGCCTGAAATATCTCAACAGCTATTGGCTGAATTGCTCTAAAAATGTTTTACGGTCATTCATAGTTCCCAGAGGATGAACCCTACTGACTCTGGTGAATGCCTTACTTTTCATCTTTAGGTTGAAATTTTCGATTTTTAGTGACGTATCTCGAGAGCTATCAGGTTAGATTGTCATGAAATGTAGTAAAAAAAAAATCAGTGATTCCCGGAGGTTGAATCCTTAGTGCTTTGGTGAGCCTTTGAGTAGAGTCTAGCGCCACAGGCTCCTCAGATCTCTCACTTCTCCAGTGAAAAATCTCAGCAGCTACTGGACGCATTGGGGAAAAAAATCTTCAAAACATTCATGGTTCCCAGAGGATTATTCATAATGAACAATGAAAGGAAATGACTGGCTGCTCTATGTTATCCAACATAGATCAACAATGACTGGGTTGCACTTTGAAAATTAGAATTTAAATTCAATTTAACTTTAAATGTAGACACTATAGTAAAGGCTCTTTAATGGATAGGCTCACCCAAAAATGAAAGGTCAGTCATCATCTGCTCACCCCCATGCCGATGGAAAGTTAATTTGGGATCTCTGGGCTTCTTGAGCCTTGGATTATGCTGGACAAGCATACATTTTAAAACAAGTCCCCATCTTCAGTTGTTTAGGAGAATGCTGCAACACTGTTTTGCTGTGAAGCTGCAGAAATGTTTTGTGGACTACAAAACTTCACCCGACTTTCCATCGGCTTGGGGGGAGAAGATAATGCCTGAGTTTTCATTTTTGGGTCTACTTAGTTAAATATCTCAAGATCAATTAGATGTATTGGCCCACATTTTGTACAGTCATTACTGATTCCCAGAGGATGGATTCTACTGAAATCCTGAAATTTGAATCTGTCCAGTGCTTTGGGTAATGACTAAATGCCAACAAAACTGACAACATTCCCATCGCCCTCAGCTTTACTTTGTGTGTAGTGCTAATTAGCAGATGTTAGCATACTCACATGCTCAACTGGTCAACATGGTGGACATTACACATGCTAAGCACCAGCAATGTCGTCGTGAACATTTATTTACGCATGCAGGTGTTTGCGTTTGGCTCAAAGCACCGCTGTGCCTAAGTAAGTTTGAGACCTATTGACAGCCACCATAATGAAAATTGACAATCAACAGACCCTGCGAGGCTCAAACCAGCTTTGTTTGAGCTGCATTGAGCGCCTCACAATAGGACTTCATGCTAATATATTGCCATTGTATTGTAACTCAATCCTTCAGGGCCCCTGTCATTTCCAGGGGTTCGAGCCCCCTCAGCACCGCTCCCTGAAACCTTAGAAAGACTGCCGCTGAGCTAATACGGACCATTGATTAGATCATAAATTTTCATTTCATTACTTAATTATCAATTCAACTCCGAGGGACCTTTTGAAAGAGAAAAGATGTAATCGAGCATACTATAAGTTAATAATGCTAATTTGATTTTACAATTCCAAATTTTATATGCATACTAAGTAGCCTTGTTAAGATATTTCCACCAAAGAGATAATTAATTATTTCATATGCCAAATGAGAAATTGTCTTATCTTTAAATTACTCTTCAAGGTATTACACCAGATTTAGAATTTCTGCTCTAATTTGAGGCACTTCTTTTCAAGACATCTGTGCCCACATTATAGTCTTTATTAACTGTCAATTGTATGAAAGACCACAGATTTCATTAACATAGGCTGCACACAATCAAGGCCCCTTTGAAAATTATTCCTCTTGTAATGTATGCTCGGGGCAGAGGGAGGGGATCTTTACAAATACTGCACACGTTTTTGAGTCATTTCATTGACGAATTGCCGTTAAATGTACTCTGACCACACCGAAGCACAATCAGTAGCCTGTCGATGGACTCGATGGAAGGTCAAGTTCACTGGAAAATGGCTGTAAAAGGCAATTAGAAGAGGCACTAACTGCCCTGGTTAAATATTATTGATGGATCCAGCTCCGCAGCGCTTTGCGAGTTGATAACAACTGCAGTTAAGTGATTTTGTTTGGGGAATGTGGACAGATGTAATGCCCGTATATGGAGAGGATTTGGCTCGTTAGGAGCCAAACTTATGAAAACATTTAATCTGCGCTCAGAAAGGATAATTAGAGACAATGAATATGTCTCCTCCTAATTGTTTATCCCTCGGCCAGCATGAAAGCATTAACAAACACAACTCAAAGCCATCAATTTGTCTCCTTTATGACGAGGATATTAAATACGACCTCGTCACTTTGGGAAAGTTGTTGGACAGAACTGGAAAAAGTCTAACGAGTGGGAGGGAAAGGATGACAGAAAATCATCTAGCGCTATTAGAGTAGTGTTTTTTTTTCTTTTTTCGCCACATAGTGCCATGGATTTTGGGTGCTAAAAGAAAACCCTGCAGGGATCTGAGCCCTGCAAGCTGGCCCTGATTTAAGAGTGAAGGCCATTGGGGGCCAGATAGTAGATCATGAATGGTTCCACTGTGTCTCAACCTAGAGCTATAGAGCTGAACTCCCCAAACCGTGCACACATACACACACACACACACTGGCACCCACTGCACACTCCACTGGTCCAATCTTTTCATTGCCTTGGTGTCACTATGGAAACCCCCCCCCCCCCAACCTCCCTCCCAACACACACCACCGGCACCATCACTCCCACAACTGTCCTCTCCTCAGTAATCCTCCGGGCTGTAAGGATACGATACTGAAGCATGACTGAAAGGAATGGATTGTCGGGGTGGCTGGTGGAAAAAAAAAAAACCTTTAAAGGACTCGAACAAGTGTGTCATGCCTCCAGTTATCCCTCCACACCTGGGCAAAGGTGTGTGTGTTTGTGTGTGAGGGGAAGTGTCAGGTGCAGAATCAATAGAGAGTGTGGGCAGAAATACTGTCCAACCAGGGAGGCATGCTTGATTGCCTGCACGCACCTTTAAAGGAGACGTATTATGCTTACTTTCAGGTTCATCATTTTGTTTTTGGTTGATACTAGAATTGGCTAATGCTCCAAAAACACACCAGTTTTCTCACACTGTACATTGCTGCAGCACTGTATTCCCCCTCTGTCTAAAATGCTCTTTTTTAGCTCCTCCCGAGAGCCTAGTCTGCTCTGATTGGTCGTCTTCCACACACCTGACAAAGCACAACTAACAACAACGGAACAAAAATCAATTCTTACGTGCCAAACTAGCTACTGGGCATAAATGATGCAAATGTGTGACATGATGACATATGTGATGTCACAAAGTCACGGAATTAAAGGCGAGTCTACTGACTACTTCAGGAGCATTGTTTTCTGTGGGAGAGAGGAGCTCCTGTTTCGGTGGACTTTGAGCTTTTTAACTTTCAAGTCCTTTTAAATGCACAAGAAATAAAATAAAAAGACCGAAGGAAAGTGAAGAAGCGTTCTAGATATCCTTTAAGAAAACTGCCTGTGATCAGCTGCAGTTTATCAGCAGGCACGGTGTAAATACCACATGTAATGCATTCACTGCCAACCACTGCGCTCGGGCACAAAGGGATCATTCTGTCAGCAAAGTGATCTCATCGCTGAGCTATCTCTCTCCCTCTGTACGGCCTTGGTAGGATATTGGCCTCCATAAACAGAAGATTGTCCACTCCGCTGTTTTTCTTTTCACCTCTTTCTTTTTAAAGAACACTCACAACTGTGGATTTCCTCCGTGAACCTCTCATGATTATTGAGCTCCAAATCTTTTATTTAGCACTGATTTTCTCAATGCTCTCAGTCCGGAGCCTTATATGGAGTTTCCACTAGACTTTTCTTCCTTTGCCACACGAGCGGTGGTGCAGATGCAAGAGATATGATAAAGGGGAAGGAAGGATGACGGGGAATAGGGAGTGACAAAACTCAAAGGGGGAGTAAAGGAAGTAAAGGATGAGACGCCGGGGAGATAAAGAAGAGGGAGGCAAGGACGAAGAGGGACAGAGGATGACAGGGGGTGAAAGACAGAGAGGGGAGGCAATAAGTCCCTCTTCCAATCTGGTGTTGTTGAGCAGGGGTAGTAGCAGAGCACACATTCCATTAGGCGGTAAATATTGACTCAGCAGCGAACAACTGGTTTCTATTGCATAGCAAACAAAGCTATTGTGTGCCTGGCAGCCCTGAAAGGCCTCTGTTTGCACATCACGCTCACGGCTGATAAGTAGGCAGTCTCATTCACTGCGGGGGTCTTATACGTCTCTCTTTTCGTCCGTGGTAATTTATTTTTTTCCCTCTTTGCCCTCTCCTCTGCATTTCTCTATCTGTCTCCCACTCCTGGCCTCCAGCCACCGGGCCAACAACCTTGACTGTAATCCTCCTCCACACGGCGTTTCCAAGTGGCTGAGTGTGTGACTGAATTAATCACGGGTGTTCCCATCGCAAACAATAGGCCCAGACATGTAACTGCTGGTGTAACAGTCATCGACTGGCCAGTCATCACCAGCATTTATGAAATGTACATTCAAACAACACAGGCCACTAGACGCTCGGCGAGACGAGACGAATGAGCACAGCGATATTTACCTTGATGACTGTACTGAGGGCCGGGCTGTTTGTCTGCAGATTACATTGTGCATTTACATGTTGACCTATGAACCCTGGCAGCTCTCAGAAGGATTTGTGGCCTAGGAGGGGACCTGGACTTATCACGTACCTGGGAATGTAAATGCGGGTCCACACCCTCTTCCTGTTTGGGAAATGATGCACTGCACGATCTCCACTATTGCACCATGTGGGCTGACTCAGGCTTCTAGGGCACTGGGTTGTGTAACGTCAGCCACAAGCTATTGTGTTTTTGAAGTGCTGCACAACTGTACACCAAATACAGTTCATGTACGTGTACAGTGTCGTCAGCGTGAGACAGACAGGAAGTTGCTGTGCGTAGGTATGTGGTATCAATGGAAATTCATCATTGCTTCATATGGGATTGGACAATATGTTTTAATACATTTTGACCTGAGCTTTGTTTCCCACGCTCTCCTATCTCGTCTGTATCTAGGATTCATTCCTTAATATGTCAGTGAGGAATTCACTGTCACCATGGATGCATTGTACTTCACTGTTAAAGCTTGATGATGCAGCTTTGCACAACGGCAGCACCATATTATTTTTTTAGCCAGAATATTCACACACACAGCACAGGAGCTCACAACTGTAAAAGTTTAACAGGTAGAACTATGACATGAAGAAAATGTTACACATAGTAAGATCTAAAAGTCTGCGACCACTGACAATACTTTCATTTTGCATTTGTTTTGAATGTGATACTAATTTATTTGATTACAAAAGATAATATAAGCTTCACAATTTGAATAAAAAGTTGACCCCTTGTAAAATGTCACAGGTCCCCCGTTTGCCTTAATGACAGTATGCACTCAAGCTGGTATGGACTCCACAAGTTTGTGCCAAATCAAATAAATATTGTGCTGTAAAAAATACTGAAATTAAATGAGAGTGAGTGCAAGAATAAAGTGTCAATTATAATTAAGATAAGCTTGAGTAATCAAAGTTGACTAAGATGTAATATTTATAGTAACCAAGGTTAATGATTACTTCCTGAAGTGTTTGAGGACATAAAAATACCTGAAACTCAATAAACAAATTAAAAGTTATGAGAATTACATTTTCTCTTTCGCCGTCATTGAAAACATCCTGAATCTATGAATATGCGACTGTCGTTCAAAGGTTTAACTCCTGAACAGGATGTCTCCCACTTCACTGTCAAGTCCTTGATTCTCAGTGTTTTTGCAGTGGGGGTTTGCAGTTTCCACATCACACTTGTGTAAGCTGCATAGTGAACCATTCCGGGCAAGTTGTGATGTCACAAAATCCTGCAGGTACGTACACGAGTTTTTCGCTCTTTCAGCAGAAGAGTGTGCAAACAGCCTTTTGATGTCCTGCACACACATCATTCTTCACAGTGAAGCTCAAACATCCAAATGAAGTGACTAAACACGTTTGAGTGGAGGGGAGGCTTTAAGCTCATGTTTAGGAGTCCGGCTATGAGAAAGTTCTCCCTATTCCAAAGAAAATAGAGGCAACAGATCCTGTTGTTGTGTCTGTCTTGTAATCGGGAAACTTGAAATCGTTGTGTTTTTTTACACCACGACTGATCACTGACAAGATAAAACAGTATGGGTGAGAAAGGAGTGTGATACACTGGCAGCAGAGATTGTCTTTGTTGAAAACCACAGATACATCCATATGTACATGTCCATCAGATAATGTTCACATTACATGTTATTACCTGACTTTGGTCTCAGGAGGTGGAGGGGACAGTGGTGAAGTTTCAGGTGACGAGGCTGCCAAACCTGGGACAACAGTATCTGTGTTTCCAAATTTGTAATCGTGACACACCTAGATATTTTTAAGAGGCCTCAGGACATTTCCAGCTGTGTTTGTTGCAACTAAAAACAGGTAAGCCAAAAAAAACATGTTTTCCTAAACCTAACCAGAGCATAAGCACAGCTTTGTACCAAGAGAGAAATAGAAAATTAAACCTACAGAAACGTACTTTGCTAACATTTATTCTGGCGACTGGGTTGAGGTTGGGATGCTCTTCTCCGTTGCGCATTCACTCTGTGAGTCGGGCTGATCACACGGGCGAATCCAGATGAAACATTTCACCTAGTTGAAGTTTTAAATTAGGTCCAATATTGAAGTTATCAGCCTGAATTTCCAACAGCGCAGTCTGGTAAAATGGTGATTATGCTTTGTATTAATGTTCAGAGGGATAATGAAACTCCGCCACAGAACCAGCTCATTACTGCAGAACATGATGCTTATCATGCAAGAAGTGTTGCGAAACCTTCTGAATTCCACTTTTAAAAAGATCCCTACCTGTTGCCGTGGTATGTAAAGCAAATGGAGCGCAGGTGTTGAAACACCACAACGCTCCATTGTGTAACATCAGCCTGCATGTATGAGAACATGATTCAGCCCACTTGAATGTGGAGTACAGTGCTGTAATTTCATGGCGCAACATGTAAAACCTGAACTGCAGTCGCTCGGGATTTTGTGAGCTCCTAAAAACACAGACACACTGCTATGTGCATCCTCCCACCTACACACACACTACCAGCCTGAGTGTACGTCTGCCAAAGTGACACCCACTTTGAAAGAGAGCCCATGAGGTCCTGTGTGGTATGCAGGTTTAGATGGTACATTATAATTACATTGCTTTTGTCACCGTGTGATGTTCCAACAGATGTTCAGAGAGGAAGTGCCCAGGAAGGCGCAGTGCTGTTTATCACAATCTGCCGTGAGTCCTGTAATATCAGCTAAAGATTGAAGACTTTAATACTGCTCCTCCACAGCAAAGAAAAACGGCAGTAAAAATGAAAGCCAACCCATCAAAGCACAATATGTCCAGGCGACAGCTTTGCAGAATGCTCCCCCCCCCCCTTCCCGCCGCCTCACCCACATGCTATCATCTCCCCCCTCTCCTCCCATCCCCCCATGTCTTACTCTCGCTCCTCTCTTCTCCACATCCATTTTTCCCCATCCGTCCCTTCTCCTGCCTCCCCTCTCCCTCCTTGAGCACCACCAACACCACCACCACCAGCAGCTTCTTGGCCAAGCAGGCTGCGAGTGGACAGGCCACGTAGTCGCCCTGATAAGCCGGATTCATTATGACCTTTCTATTGTTCAGATGGTAGTTGGCAATGGTGAGGACGGGAGTCCTTCCAAATCAAATATTTGATTCATAAACACCGGGGCCTCCTGAGTCGAGGAGGGCCGAGGTGCATGTAATTCCGCTGGAGGACTCGGGGACCTTCGATGTTAAAGAGCCAAAGACGAGGAAGGTGGAAAATCCTCGTCAATTGTCTCAGCTCTCGCTCTCTCGCTGCGACTAAATGTCAGGTTTTAGTGTGCAGTGGGGAAAAAAAGCAAAAAGAAAGCAGAGGAGCATCATTTGAATAATGTTTCTGTCAGCTTCTCAGCTACTACCCCCCCACCACCACCACACACACACACACACACACACACACACACACACACCAGCCCCCCCAATCCTGCTTCACTCTCCCTTCGGTTCATCCTCATGTCCCCCTGGGAGGAATCTGCTATGATTTACTGCAACACACGGCACGCTCTACATACACAATCCACGCTTACACCACGCGTACGTGCACGCACACATGCCAGATCACCAGCGCGCCTGGCGAATTGAGGCAAAGTAGAAATTTTACTGGGTTGGATTTCAAAGTGAACATCGATTGAATTCCCCACTGTTTTCCTCTGTGATATAGTGTGTCCTAATATAGTGCATTTGGAATGAAAAGGGATGGTCTTGCATGGGAAACATTATTTCAAAGGCCACTGCTGCTATTTTGGCTGAATATCAATGTTACTCTCAGATTTTGATCCCATACAGCACTATTGTATGGGTTTGATATCAGAGAACAAAGGTTATAGCCCAAGGCTAGGTTTGATAGTAGCCTGTATTCCCCAGTGCTGGAAAAAGGGACATCCAGGAGATGTGTCGGTGCTACGGTATGCTTTCTGCAGAGCTGGAAGTTTTCCTTTTATTCCATCGTTTTTGTTGTACAGTATATGGAAAAATATCCTCCTGCATATTAACCAGAAGGGCTTCAGTTGATTTGGTGCTTTTATTTCTCTACACCCAGACGTCCCATTTATAATGATTAAAACTAATATCTTTCTTTATAGCCGGGCAAGATGTTATAAGCAATAACATATGCAATCACATGAGATCCAAACCTGATAAATAAAACTCAGCAAATGAGAAACTTAGGCCTTCATTTTATTTACCTTTTTATGTTCCCTTGTTATCTTAAAGGCCGTTATATAAACTTCACACAAGTGCGAGAAAGAATACTTAATATCGAGATCGACCAATCCCTGGAGGAGAATGAACAAGATAGTCATATAAAGTGGAATAAAACCAAACAAGCAGCATTTGCATAACATTTAATATGCCTTTAAAATACCAACAAATGCTGTTAAATGAACATCGGCATTATAAAGAGGTTAATAAATATTTTTTATCGTTCAATCACAGCGATACAGTATGTATTTACTCCACATAATAGGAGCAGGTGGTGTTACTGTAGCACATCAGGACTGCTATGAATTACTTTTGAGTCAGTTTCTGTTGGGAACTAACTTGGTTATGGGAATACGGCCACTTTTTTCTTTTTTCCTTGTTATTGTCACAGCATTGGAAGATTTATGGCTTGACATGTACAGAAACATGATACTGTCACCTGTTACCAATGAACCTGTTGTTCCAAACAGGTGTTTTTGAGCATTCCTCAACCTCTGAGGTCCTTTGTCGCTTGTCTCAACCTGTTTTGAACACGTTGTTGCTGCCGCCAAATTCAGAATAAGCAAAAGAGTTGATGCGGTAAAACATTCAATATATTGTCTTTGTACTGTTTTCAATTGAGTCTATGTCAAAAGGATTAGCAAATTATCACATTCTGTTTTACTTGTGTTTTATACAGCGTCCATTTTAAAAAAAGAAATGGGGTTGTATTTTTTATTTCAAAGGTGTTTTAGTGTTTGCTGCTTGCTCTCTTGGTACATACTGACACTGTACTGATCAACAGCATGTTGTCTTTGCGAGTCCTGACCTTTAAGGGAATATGTGTATGCCTAGTTTAAAAGTCCAGAACAGAGGTAGCTAGCATAGTTTATTTGCTGTGTTGCAAAACACTGGCAATTAAGACACAAGAGTCGATAAAACAATACTTCCTATTAGCAATTGGAGCAAGCTAGCTTGCCAGTTAACCCAGACAGCTACAGTATTGTGACTAACTAGCAAGTTCCCATCAGCTGGCTAGCCTGTTAGCAGTTAGCTCACTAGCTACAGTAAGCCTGGTCTAACAACCAGCTCGACAGGCAGCCTCATCACGTCAGACTTCAGCTGGCTAGCCTGTTAGCAGTTAGCTTATCAGCTTGGCCAAGCTTATTTAACATCCAGAGCTGTGGGTAGCCTCATTGCATCAATCTTATTTCGATTTAATTCATGTCTGTTGCAGTAAGACAACAAATGCAGCGATAACTAACTAGATATTTCGGGCTGGGAGTGCCAGTCGAAAAGACAGTCGAAGTAATGATTAGTGTGACGGATAAACTGAGGATAAGTCTGCTCACCACAGGGTTAATAAATTCTGTGAATATTTTTCTAGAAATGGTTGATGCTGTCGTGGACGAGTCCATATTTAGAAAATGAGTTTCTTGTCCCTGAGGGGCCACCGTAGCTTCTGGAGCTTCTCCAACGTCTTCGGAAAGGGAGGGGTGAGCGAGGGAGTGTTGCAATCTAGAACATCACCACTAGGTGCCGCTAAATGCTCGATATATTACACACTGTACCTCTTAAATATTTGTATTCATAGCTTGCTGAGATAACCTCAGATCCTGACTTGCCATAAGTCACAGGGTTCGCCCATTTTTCAAGTCCTCACCTGTTATATCTAATCAGCTTCTCTTTTCCCTCTTAGAGTCAACAAGAGGGCAAACATTTACTCCTTGCACCTGATTTCCCTTACAAGAAACCTTTGACACAAGAATACACGACAGGAATCCCTGGATTATTTCTGTTACAGTCTTTAGGACGGCCACAGTCAAACTAAACTGTGCGGTAGATTGTATAGGCTAGTTTTATTGTTGCTTCTGTTTAACCTGTGTGAAAAGTAAAGCACCTTATAGAACAGGTCAGGTGAAAAAAAGGGCAGACAGACTGAGTTTATGTCACTGCTAGAAAACTAAAGACAGAGAACATTATCAGGATATTGCCTGGTTAGAAGGAAAGGTCATAAAAGTTGCCAGGTGTGGAATCAAATCATCCAAGAAGACGTGAGAGGATTTAAGTGTCTGTTAAAGGAAAATACCAGCACTGGCTGTCGCTTTTTCCCCTCATTCACTTCATCACATTTCTTGCCTTTTTTATTTCCTCCTTCCCATCCCAAGGATGAATGATCGAATTTGGGGTGCGATCTTCAAACTCACATATTTAAAAGTATCATTTCCTGAAGTGAATGCTGATTTCCGTTGATACCTGATATCAAGCCAAGTTTTCCCTCTTCCTGCCTGAAACTTAAATTGAAATTTGACTGGATTTAATTAACATTTTACATTTATAGATATGCCTGCCAAAAAGATGCCTCATGCTGAGGTGCTATCAACCTACAATGGGAAAAGTGATGAACATTATGCGGCATTTTTCACATCCTAAGGACCTCTAGAGCAGAAATGTGAGAAAGAAGTGGCTCACAACGACTTGGAGGTGATTTGTACCTGAACATCAAAAAAGAGTCATTGCTTAAGGTAGGTACTGTATAACTGAGGATCATCAAAGAGCCATGTAAGACCACCGAGGATGAAAGACTCGGTTTCATATGACACTGTCACTGCATCATGCTTGTAAGCAGCCACATATGTACATTCTCCAACAGCTGACTTCTCTCTATAAGTGATACAAGATGTAAGTGAAGCACGTACTTTTTTTTTTTTTCATGTCTGTTATGTAATTTGTAGACAGAGAGCTGCTTTAAATAGCTCCTGTGGGGCTACAGTTCTGCGTAGGACAGATATAGACCCTGGGCCGACTAGTGTCATCATTTAAGAAGGTGGAGAATGTCCACACTGCGCACCACTGCCAGGGAAACACGCACACTGTGACATTTACAGCAGGTAAAACGAGGTCCAGTCATGGTGACGAGTTAACAGATGTCACAGATATAAGACTTAATATTCACTGTATGTTTATATAACTGTTGAATACATTATCCTTGGTTGCCCTGGTGACGCTCATTGGATTAGATGCTATTAAAGACAGAGAATTATTTAATGTTTGAGGTAAAAAGACTATGCAGCATATTTTTAGACATGTTTGTGGCGTAGGCAGTATTGGTCAGTCTGTTGGTCGACACCACTTTCACCTAAACTAATGAAAAATAACTATTCAAATGATTGCCATCAGATCTGGTGCAGATATGATGCACATATTTAAGGTCTAGTGTGTAGAATTATTTGGCTTCTAGCGGTTAGGGTTTGAACTAACGAAATACCCCTCTTCTCATCGTTAAAGGGTAAATCCCTTTTAGAGTTAGAGTTAGTTAGAGTGTGTGTGCTGCTGAGAGTACTACTGCATATCTGAAAAAGCCGTATAAAGCCTTTTGTGGCTCCAAAGGAAGCTGCATGTAATCTGATAAATTGCCTCCAGTGATGTAACTCAGTGGCTAAGTTGCTAATTAATTATGGGTAATGTAGGCACCAAGTTTTGAAAAGAAGTCCTGTGGTCTAGCATTGCACTTCTATAACACGGTCGGACTCATTGTGGACAGTTACAGATCAAAATAGATACAGCAGAACCATTCTTCTTCCTTTTCAGAACTGGTGCCTACATTACCCATCGCAAACTTATCCATTGACTGACATCACTGGAGGCAAGTAAGGCAAGTTACAGCTTCCTCTGGAGCTTCAAAAGGCTTTATATATTTTTTTCTCTACATATGCAGTAGTACTCCCCAAGACTTAACGTGCAAAATTGGTGGATTCACCCTTTAAGAGTCAGTGCTTGGCTTGTCTGTTCTGGACGACTGTAGAAACGTGGCAGTGCAACATGGAGGACTTCTCAGATAACAAAAGCAGAACAATTCTTTGTTTCAGGTGAGTATTCACTAATGAAAACATTATTATGAATACTAAGTTCCATTTCTGCCAATTAATTCTACACACTGAACCTTTAAATCTGCCCATTAATTGGTCAGTAAATTACATTCCAATCAGCCTCAGCTGTGCTTTGTGGTTATTACTAATTAACAAATGTTCTTAGTGGTAATTAGCAAATGTTGCTCATGCTAACACACTAAACTAAAACAGTGAATTTGGTAAACACCGTACCTGCCTGACATCAGCATTTCAAAGCAACACGACATGGAAATTGGCATTTTGTGTGCGATTTAACGCCCCCTACAGCTTCTGAGTGGAACACTACTGTCGTAAATACAAACCCCAGATCTGTAACAACATGTCAGACCTAATATAGTTGCTAACTACAAACACAGCTCATATCATAACAATGCTATGTCTTGACAGCATGTATCTAGCAGTAAACATGTATGTAACGCTGTGATCCGGCGCTCTCCCTGAAGTTACATAGCGCAGAAACAAGTGATGGGCGGGTGGAGTGGCTGAGACAGACACCATTCACCCTGTTACAAGACACTGTACCATCATCGTTTTATGCCAAAAAAGAAGCTACATGTGCTACATGTTGTTTTAACATTATCACTGTAAGCATCTTTTCATGATAGTGTTAACATTTAGGGTAGATTATATACTGCAGTAAAGAATTTATATTTTTCAGCATTATCAAACCAGCTGCAGTTAACCTAAAACATGTTGTTCTGTTCAGTCAGATGCTTCTTCTTCAAAGACATAATGAGTGCTCCTGATGTTCTAATGATACAGTGTATGTAAAATGCAGTGCAGAGGCCGGTATTTTAATTTCCATCAAAGTGCTGCATGCAGCGTCCCACGAGCTCCTCTCATTTTACTGTGACAGTCGTGGTCAATGGTTCATGCACTGACGGAGGTAAAATCAACTCTTTGTGTTAAACAGCGCACTGCAGGAGGAGGCAGAAGCGATTACTATTCAAAGCCTTTAAATGAATTTAAAAACAGTTACTTTAGAGCATTTGCAATTCAATCACTGTGTCTCGGATTAATGCAGAAAATGCCATTTGCATTCCTACTTCGAGCCGCGCCGTGTGCACCGATGCGCACGAGGATCACAGCAACGGCTAATTTATACGATACTCTGCTACATTATTATCATTCATGATCACCTGTGCAGCTCATTACTGCCAGAGATCTCTGAGACGTAAACCTGCAGTGCAACATATGTACTGTGTACAGTCTATTGTTGGGAAAAAACAGCAAGCGCACTGTACAGAACAGTAGGACGGAGGTTTGATGCTGCTCAGATCCCTCCTGCTGTTCAACACTTCCCTCTGAGGCTTTAGTGTGTTTTCATGATGCAACATGCTTGGCAGCTGGCAGAGTTGCAGAGCCTTGTCTGCTCCAAGTAAAAGACACGGCCTAAGCCCTAATGTTTTGTGACTGGAATTTTGATCATTTAAAATCTTTCTTTCACACTTGTTTTCTCCGCTCTCCCTCCCATTTCTCTCTCTTCTCTCCAGCTCTCTCTCTGCTTCAGCCTCTCTGTCTGTGTAAGTCACAGAATCACAGAATAATGAGTTCCTCATCCTCCTGCGGTGAGCCGCGCTCACTGTTGCAACCCAGGGCTTCTTTGATATGGATTCTGTTTAAATCAGCCATCCCACTTATTGTTGGGTTTCCTTGAAAGGTCATACTCTCATTAAAACCAATCAACACTGGAAGTTTTAAGATCACTTTTGCCCTTTTGAAAGAGGATGCTGAGAGAAGGTTTGTGCCTGTGGAACAGATTATCCTTTCAAATAAGAATCTGACCGCAGAAATGTGAGATTCTGCGAGATCAAAGACACCGAGGTGACGATCCATATCTCACACTGATTTCACTTCTGAAATTAAATTAGGTAGCACCGCTGTCACGCATGGATTGTGATGTTACTAAATAAAATGGGTTTCGCTTAATGGAAAACAAGGAAATCTATGTCAGTCCAATATGTGAGATCTTGGCCTGAAGCCATATCATGCGAATGACCGTGTGTGGTCTGTCTTCATGTTGTACCTCCATAGTAACAGAGATTAAATTAGCACTGCAGTGCAAAGAAGGTATGAAGTCTGGTATGCAGGCTACAATATCGTGTTTACACACGGCTACCAGCTCTGACTTCACATGCATCCAGAGAGCAGAGAAAAGCTCTGCTCCGACTTCTCTGTGGTCTGAATATATGCAAGATAAGACTGTAATTGATGTTGAACTGGGCACAGCAGGCTTGTCAAACTTTGGATTTCTCCATATGTTGAAGTGGTGTGTGCACGGTTCTGTTATAACATCAATATTTATCTTCTCAAGATCCTACAGAATGGTGTATATGTTATCACCTTTCCAAAACCAAAAACACGACAGGAGGAATGGGTTATACAATAATTATGTGTCTGTCCAGCAGAACATGAAATATAATCTACAGGATTCGTGTACATTCGTTACTTTCTCTCTTGCTTGCACCACATTTCTTTGACTGAATGAAACACATTTATGAGCCCTGCTGGAGTCAGAGACGTGTCCAGGTGGTCCCCGACGAGGCTTGTGTCCGAAATCACCCACTCATTCACTGCTCCCTACTCACCACCTAGGGAGTATACAGGTGAAACACAGTTTTGGACACTGATCGGGTCATTTGTTTTTTACCTTCAGTGCAATGCATGATGATAAACAGCACCAGTCAAAAGTTTGGACACACCCTCTCATTCAATGGTTTTTCTTTATTTTTATTTTTTTCTACATTGCAGATTAATACTGAAGACATCAAAACTATGAAGGAACACATATGGGATTTTGCAGTAAACACAAAAGTGTAAAACAAACCAGAATGTTTTATTTTTTATGTTCTTCAAAGAACCCACCTTTTGCTTTGATAACAGCTTTGCACACTTCACTTGAATGGTTTTCAATAACAGCTGTGCCTTGTCAAGAGTTCATTCGTGGAATTTCTGGCCTTCTCAATGTGTTTGAGACCATCAGCTGTGTTGTGCAGAGCTAGGGTTGGTACACAGTTCAATACAGTGAATATTTTGTTTTCGAGTCGAGGATGCTTTAATGTTTTGCTTGGCACATGTAGCTTTAGCCACAATTTTAGTTAGCATTCATGTATGTGATGCTAGTGTCTGAAACCCTTTAACGTGGTTTTTATTGTATAACCAGTTGGTCTTGTTTCAGCTGTAGCTGTTTACATTCTTGACTGTGTTATATCAAAGATCACTTCTTTGCCACTGTCAGCACTGTAACCTGAATATGTGCATTGTTAGGAACAAAAGCTTGACAGATGTAGCCACAGTAATTTAGAAAGGTGGGGCCGAGTGAAGGGTCAATTAAATGCTATCTAATCAGAAAAGGCATAAAATATTGAACATGTCAGTAATGTTGGCGATCTGCCGGGAGGCTGAGCCATCCCACCTTTTAACGCTGATAGCCGTGTGACTTTTGTATGGGTGTGTGGAGAGACAAACACTCCCACACACTGCTTTATCTCTGAGTTTATCTTGGGATGAAGGCCAGACAGTCTGTGGCTCATCAGTGACGTCAGCAGTCATATAAAAGTACACAGATGAGTAATATTAGATTCCACTGAGAAGCATATCAACGCTTGATAAAGTTTGAGTGCTCAGTGTGGACAGGAAGGAAGGTGAAGACTGAGAATGAGACAGCAAACTAATTATGAAATCAAGATGTATTTCTCTTCCCACAGAAGTAGAAATACAGGCGGAAGCCGAGAGCTGAGGATGGAGAGATTTGATTAAAAAAATGAAAGGGTTGGGTAACAGACAGCAGTGTTTACGGTCACTGCTTGAACTCAGTGAACTTATCACAGATTCTACAGAGGATAAACATAAACCCACACTGAACTTATGGTGACTCCAAAAATAAATAACCATTATTGCCGTGATGACTGTCATAATCCCCAACTACTGACAACAAATGTAATAGCTGTTGGTTAAATTATTTATGTGTGATATATTCAGGTGGTGCTGTGAAATATACACCAGCGTTGTGTCCTTAAAAAGAAAAGACAATATTTGTACCACGTCCAGCGGTGATGAATGAGTCCGTTCCGTTGAGTTTCCAAAATAAAGGAGTGAAACAACATGGGCGTGCGAGGAACTCCGAGTGAATGAATTGTTTTGGCTGCGATCCAGAGAGTTCCTCCGGCAGAGCCAGTTAAAACACAGATAGCGGCACGGCTCATTGTTATGTCGGGATCCGCCCCAGAGCTGGGATTTGAGCGTAGAGTACAAAAGCAGGGAAATGAAATAGTAACACAAAATGGGAATGGGAGGGAATATTCCATTCTGCAGGATGGGGTTGATGTGACAGCGGGGTTATGCGGGGTGAGGAGATGTCCTTGGGGAGAGGAGGTGAAACCCAACAAAGGCCTTCACAAGCTCAGACAAGTACAGTGAGCTATGCTGAAGGTTTTGAAAAAAAAAAAAACACAGTGTAACCCACCACCGACGTGTGTCATAAAAACCCTGTTTACTACTGTGGGTTCACTATTAGGAAGGAATGTGTAGGAGAGCAGCAGCAGGATGATGCTGGGTGTTTTTTTACTTTAAAGGAACAGTTCTTTATAAACTTCATTTTTGGAAATGCTCTCATTTCCTTTCTTGTTGAGAATTGGATAGAAAGACTGATATGAAACTCATGCCAGTACGGTCAATATCAAACCAACGCCGGCAGCTGGTTAGCTTAGCTTAGCAAAAAAAAGGGGAAGCAGCTAGTCTGGATCCATCCAAAAGTTTAAAAACAACCCATCTACCAGGTACGCTAAAGCTCCGTATGAGTTCTCTGGCAAACCTCTGGCGACTCCAGTTTGTTTGTCATAGCCGAGCCGCTGCTTCAGCCAAGAAATAGCACAACCTGTCCTTTGTACACCTTTGTGTTTTTTGCATGAGCTAAACAAATGTTAATTAGTGAGCATGAAAGGTGGCGGTTCTTAGGCTGCGGTCTTTTCCAAGAGCTGCTCAAAAGAGTGGCTTAACTTTCTAGGCAACTAGGTTTGACTGCAAAATAATCATTTGCATAGTGATAGGACAAGATTTGAATCTGACTCAAACTTTGAGGTTTAGCATTACTAACTTACTCCGACTGCTAGACCAAATATCAAAGATCTGCATTGTGAACGTGACACAAGGTGACGCCATATCCCTCTGCTTTGAATGTACTGCTTTGACTTCGTCCTCTGCATGCAATGTGTAATATAAATAAAGTTTACATAGAGGGGAGTGGATTCAGGGAAAGCAGTGAGTTTTGGGCAGAATTAAAAAACGGCAAAGTTCAACTCGGTTCCCTTCATTCGTAACAATGAAACATGGAAAAAGGGAATCGGATCATTCGCGAACATAACATCACTCCAACAGAGCCAAGCTGCTTCTCCAACATTTGCAGTCTTTATGCTAAGCTAACTTAGCCCACAGCTGGCTTTCAGCTTGATATTTAAAGGACAGCCGGTGCAAGAGTGGTATCAATCTTCTCTTTAAAGTCGCTTCAAGATAGCAAAAATGTCAAACTTTAACTAAAGCTCCATTCTACTCCTCACACTAAAAAAACTTTCTGACCTCTCGGGAATCTATAACCTTTCGCTGAATAACACCTGGCCTTCACACTAGAAAGAAAGACATTTTGTAAATATTGGGTTTCCACCCAACAGCCACAAAATGTTACACCTCATTTCAGTTCCCCCAAAACGTGCACATCAGCTAGACGATACAAAATACATAAGCCCGTACTCGAGATGCTAATGCATTTTGCATGGCCACATAGTCGGGTTTTATCGCTTTGTGACATCGAGGTGTAAATGCATCGGAGAACACATGCAGTTTCCATAAAAGATCTATTGAGCGGTAGAATCACCCCCTCCTTCTCTTCCCAGTAGCTGTTTCACAGCGAGCCCTCCAGAGATAAGCCTGTCCTTCATGTGCTGTGTCTAAGCACAGAGCCCAGATTACATGGCCATGGAGGATTCCCCACTGGCTGCCTGCTCTTCTACCACATCTCCTGGACATAAACAAGGAGGACGCTGCAGAGAGCGAACAGGCTTCCACTGTGCTCTGCGTCTTTGTAATCTTGTACGGGCTGTGTATCTTTGTAATCCCATACACCGCGACTGCAGTTAGAATAGCCTCAGCGCCGCGATGGATCCATGAATACAGAGTCTGTGGACTGTGCACTATAATCACCAGTGCACCTTATAAAGAGCTTACCTTACCTCCAAGATACTTTCGCTTGTGTGCTATCGGTTTGTGGAACTGCCTGCAAAGCAAAAACTATTATGTCCTGTCAATAGGAGGGGAATCAGAACTTGATTTGTTTTTTAATGTGTTGTGTGTCAACCTACTATTTTTTCCGTCTTTGGGGGACAATTTTAGAGGAAGTAGATGTTTTAAGTGTTACTTCCTTGCAAGGATTTTTAGGTCAGAGTGTCTGTTGTTGTGTCAGTTGACATGATACAATGAGGATATACCGTTCAGTGATATACTGCTAATGACTGTAAATGGACGTGCAGAGATCTGACTGAATACCTAGCTTTTCTCTGAGGAGTAGTTGGTAGGATAGTTGTGTGTCTGATGTATCTAACGATGATGCTGTCTCTAACCAGCAGTCAGCCTCGTTTTCTTCTTCTTCATAATAACCCCTTTCCAACCCAGAATCCCAAGGAATTACACCCACACTGGATGATTCGGCACCTTAAGATCGTAAGTGGACATCAATCAATACCAGAAGAAGAGTGTGTGTCAGATGGAGTGTAGCAAATCAAACTGTCATGCCAGAGTTCACATCCTGCAATTAAATTTACTACAAGGAACTTTTAACTGGTAATAAAACAGCATCGGTTTAGTGCTGATGCCTCCATATGACCTACATAAGCAAACAATATCCACTATAATAACAGCATAGTTAGTGCTGAGAATGAAATGAGGAGTCTCAAAGCCTGAGAAAAGAAGCTGCTCTGTTGTCTGACTTATAACATTCGATGTTTGTGTTGCGACCAAGCTTTATCTTGCTGTTACGACATAACGTTACGAGGTAATGTTAATTTTAGCTTTAGCTCAACAAAACAACCGACAGAGCAGCTGGATCTGTTACCTGGAGGCTTATCTAGATGTATAAAAAGTAAAGTTACAATTATTAAACTCATGTAGCCACAAATAGAATCATTACCTCGTTGCTATGGATCAGCTACTGTTAAAAATATTGCATCTTTCTTTTATTTGCTTCTGAAAGAACTAGACATGCCAGCCAGTTCAAGAGTTTTACCCCTTTTGTCCACAGGGGCCGCCAAAATCAACACAAGATAAAACCTACTTGTAGCTGCTTTAATATTCCCCTTTTAGTCAACTATAACCACAATCTTTTCTCAACATTACCAATGTGTTTTAGTTACTCTAACCACACCTTAACCGTCATTTATTTGCCGTAACAATGACCCTCCCCTCACCTTAACCATACCGTATTGCCATGCACAGGTATGGTAGAAAGCAAGAATTTTTAAGATGTTGGCATTGATAGCAATCCAGCATTTTGCACAATTTTGGTTGACTATCAACTTTCTGTAGGGTTGTAGCAATATGATTTCTCAGATATTTCCTTACCCAGGTCGTACTAGTGAGGAGAAATGCTCATGTGATGTGTTTTTGTCATTTAGATATAAGGGCCTTTCCAGGAAATATTTTTTAGATCAAGAGAGAATTCATTTTTCTTCCTTTTGTATCTGAATGCACTTTCAGTCTGATTTATTGATATGGTTTCATGTATGTTAGTAACAATGCAATTACATGTCAACAGCTTTTACATGTAGCGTAATCCCTTCATAATCCATTTCCCCTTGTGGTCTAAGATTTTTAAAAAAAAATGCAGCAGGGTACAAAAGCATATCACCAAGACTAATACTAAAAGCAATCCCAATTTCACTTGACAGATGAAGCTCTCTAATTGCTGTATCATGGGAACTTTGGCATGTAAAAGCAAGATCACAGGCCAGTAAAGTTTGAGAAGCGATACCCTGTTTTTATGTATGTATCTGTTCAACGAATCAATTGCACACCCTCTTCAGAGCTGGTCATCTGCACGTTTCTGTTTGTACTTTACAACATGCACTGATTTGGTCTTTGCATGTTGCAGCAGCATGCTGGCAATAGTCTGGTGAGAAACCCTCCTCCTCCTCCTCCTCCTCCCCTCTCGCTCTGCTCGTCCTCAGATAACTGCCTCCAGCAGAAGATGTCCTGTCGGCACCTGGCACCCAGGGGAAGGAAGGCCTGCTATTCCCCGCCTTGCACACACACACACACACATGCACACACACACACACACCCTCCTAGTGTGGGCGTCTGTGTGCGAGAGCAGAATATGTAGCTGCATGTGAGCGCGTGCTCTCGCGCAGCCACTCTGCATGTCTTTTCGTGTGCGTACGTGTGTGTGTTGCTCGGTGTGTTTGTGCCGCATTATTATTGTGTGCCTGTGAGCTGGCGTTGTCTGTCAATCTCCCCCTGGTCCCAGCCTGCTCTGGCTGGTTTTATTGAAGCAACAGACAGCGTGGGCACACACACACACACACACACACACGTACACACACGTACACACACGTACACACACACATGCTCGGAGCAGCCCTGATCCCAGGCTGATAGAGACAGACAGAGACTTGGTGAAGTTGAGAGAACAGCCTGGGGTTGTCTGCAGACCACGGGGAATACGCCCCCGAGTTACAAAAAAACTGGAGTAGAAGCCAAAAACTCTGCTAACCCCCCCCCTACCACCACCCCCACCCCCGCTGCTAACACTGCCATTCAGCTCTCTGGCTGTCTGTCTACCTGCCTGTCTGACTCCTGTCTGTCACGCAGCCCATCAGCTACTTAATCAGTCGCTCTTTTTTTACCTGTGCATTTATTTAGCCATCTCCATTCGCTTTGTTTTTTCAAATTTCTTTTTTTAGCTTTTTTTTTTTTGTCCACCGGCTCACTTCCCCGTTCCCTTTTGTTCATCAGTGCCATCAATCTTGGATGGAGAAAACCAATGCATCAGCAGTGTAATTTTGTAATCAGCACGGCGAGGAATACAAATCAGATCGGCAGCGCGGCCGTAATGCATGTAATCCATCAGAATGAAAGTGTTACAGACACTCTGATAAACATGCATTTTTGAGGTGATTAATTGACTGAATAATAGATTGATTTCTCTGCACACTCACAGATCTGGAGTTGATTTCTCTCTTTCTTTTTACGCCGAGGCATGTCGATGGCCGTGAGTGCGGGGGGACAAGCGTAAAGACTATAAAATCATATTTTCCATCAGCTGCGTGAAAATCGATTTAAATCTGCAGACAGTTTGGGAATAAGCGCTGCAGATCCGATGCTTTCTCTTTGCTCTCACTGTAGCGCTGCAGGCATTACAATACGCGTCTGATTGGGACATTTCATTTTTGTTTATGCCATTTATTTATTTTACTGCTCTCTATTGGTGGCTATTAGGAATTTTAACGGCATCATAGAACTTACCTTCGCCCCTCATTTCCACAGCGGCACCACCTCCGCTCATTTTGAGCTACACTTTGGCGGCTCGGACTTGACAGAAAACAATGAAGCTGTACTTTCCCACCCCAGACAAGGAAGCGAGCTAATTAGAGAAACATCCAGTAAATAGGTAATGTATCACTGTGCCGAGAAGTGCAACAATAACACGGCTTTGGCATTTGCTTCAATTTGCTTTCGTTAGAAGCTTATTAGTCTTCATGGCTGAAATGTCTCACGGCGCCGGTTTCTATCTTTCGAGGGGCGTTCCCCGCCGCTGAGCAGTTGAAAATGCCAGCGGGTGGGGTTGTGGTGGAGGTTTCGGGAGTTTTGAAAGCACCTGGAAAAAGTACTCATTGATTCATTGGTATCGATCAGCAATCCTATCAGCTCCTTGCAGATATATGACGGTCATTTTGTGCAGCGGCCCGGGCAGGAAGAATAATCAGACTGATTGCTCTTTCATTCTTAGCGGCTCTTTATTTAAACTTCCAGCAGTGCCAACAAAAGGTATAGCAATTGATATTATTCCCCAGCAGTCAAAATATTGGACCCGAGCTGCCCGGGCCCAGCTGTGGCTATCTCAATGAAAGATTGATGAGGCTCTTCAGGTAGATACAAAGCTAAGTGTCTTGTTTATTAATGTGCTGTGATTGGATCCATTAGCTGCCTTGTGTAAACTAATCGCCGTATAATGTGTGTTGTCATTTCAGCCTAACTGCTGATAATGTATTCCTCCCCCGTCTTTGCAAATGCTGTTATTTTCTAATAGACTCATAGAAATAATGTTGTGTCAGGAGTAAGGATTTCTCTTCCCCCCCCCCCCCCCCCACTCCATCCGGTTCACTGAACAGTAAGCATGTTTCACATTCACATTGATTGCTGAATTTGCTGTATGCCCCAGCTTGCTGTTCTCTGATATGGGGGCTGTAATAAAGAGATTCAGTGCAGAGTGCAGCAGATTTGGGGGAAATCAAGTTGTGATAAAGCCTGCCTTACCTTTTTCTATTTAATTCCATCTGGTGGAGTGCGCATTTAACTGCCAATGCGGGAAGGAGTGTTTAGCTTTTTGAAAGAAGGAGTTTGTAAATGGAAACAAATTGGGTCAAATCTCAGCTGCATCCTGAGATATTACCGCCGACAACCTCTCCCTCCTGCATGACGTGACATCCAAAAACACATCAGCGCAGTGTCAACACCGGGGACGAAGATTATTGACTCGTAATAGCAGATCTAATAGTATCGCTTCCACAAAAGGATAAAAAAACAGCCTGGCGGAACCATAACAGCATCATAACCACACTGGCTGACATCCAGCTTGCCATCTTCGGGGATCAATTTCTTCAAAGCATAATGTATCTCTTTTATTCTCCATCTGAGATGCAGAGTTGGTGATCTCAAGGTGCGCGCCGAGACTTTGAAGTGCAAAAGAGTTGGGAGTCAGAGATGGAAGGCTCACAGCCCAGGTTTCTCCCCGCTGAGATACTCTGACCTCAAGTGAACAGAGCGAAACTGAGCAAATTGAAAATAAGTTTAGTAGGGCATGCCACAGTTTGATGTACATACTGGAAAATAAACCCTGTGAAAGTGCCTGTCAGAATCCATTTGCAATGCCGATGAATTTCAAAGCGTTATCGGAGGCTTATTAAACGGGTACTTCTTTCAAACCCAATCTCTGTGTCAGGTGTATTTACTCGTGATATGTTATGTTTTTATTGTAGAGGAGCTCATCTCCATTATAATTGCAGTTTGGAACCCGGCCCTGCAAACTTTGTAAGATAAAAGAAAGTCGATTTGCAAAAATTACCACGCTATAAAGTTGCTCTTCCTGTTTACACCCTCTTACCTTCATCACTGTGTGATGTATGAAGTGACAGGTGTGCTCCGCATCTCTGCAACATATCCACCGGTTCATTATACAGTCATAGCAGGGCCTCATCTATAAATAAAAACTGTGGCCTACTCTTTTTGCAGCAGGTTCACACCAAGACGGCAGCCAGTCGCATGGGAACTCCACTTCACAAGGAACAGCACAACAAATATTGCACATGGAGAGAATGAGGGAACAAAAGAGAGAAACAGTGTGTCACTCTGTGTTTTTTTTAGCAGCGCACACGCCACAGAGTGTACCACATGCTGTGGCGCGACAATAGCTGTTTGTGAGTTGGAGCTAATGGACGGGTCTGAACCTTCGCTAAGGCTCTGCGTACTGCTTTGAGATTATGGACATGTCAGGGGGGAGTGACGCAGCTACACATGTAAACAACCTGTTTTTTTCTGGGGGGCGAGCACAGTCACACAAAAGCTTTAATAGTCTGTTAATGAGGCCAAACACATGTGACCACGTTCATTACCAAGTTAAGATAATTGCCTGAACACGACCGATGATGAAAGATATATTCAGCTGATATCATGAATTGCAGTTCAGAAAAAAAAACACAAGTGCAAACAGTCACAGCAAACACCTCCATCTGCATCCAGCACAGTTCCATTCTATTGTCCTAATTATAAACACACCTGCGATTCCTTCCTTCCTGCACTGAGGTTCCCACAAAACTAATCGGACGAGCTGAAAGAGAGAGTCATAATGATGTAATTACTTTTCCAGGTTCCCAGGATACGCTGAAAAGAAAACAGAGGGGAGGGGAGGGAGGGAGGGGTACAGGACCATGGCGAAAGAGCAAAGCCAGTTTCGGTTTTCTTTAAAGAGACTTGGGTGTAAAACGATTCCGGATTACCCTGATACATGATTTAATAGCACATTCTCCATTGGTTCAGCCCACCAGTGTGCTCAGCACGGGGTATTGGTGGGGGGTCGAGTCTGGGAAACAAATCTGGTGGTTGTTTTTTGGCAGATAAGAGCAGAACAAGTGCTTTGAATCAAAGCTGCTTCAAGGAAGAAATAATCTAACTGGATGGGTCAGGCGTCAGATGGTGGAGGCTCATATCAACTGTTTTTATTGATAAGCCTTGAAAAATAATAATATGCTGACCATAAAGCAAGTTATGGTCAGTTATGTTCAGCTTTAAGGTGCAATATAAGAATTGGCCGCCTGTTGAATTCATACTCAAATCAGGTAAGGAGCATCATATCATCAGAGTAATAGCTGCCTCTAACTTTAGCTGCTGTTAGCTAGTTAGCTCAGTTAGCCCTGCAGCTAGCAGTCTGGACTGAGACCATTATGTGTGTTTGTGCTTACACCGCTTGCACAGGAGTTTTAGAGTGGGGTAGGCTGAGACTGGCAGGTTAGCATGCTTATTTCTCTGAATAGCATTGAAAAAGGAACAAACAACAACATTTTCAGCATTTAGAAATCAAGTAACTTCCCGTCAACTCATGAAAGTGGCAGAGGTGAGTCTGTATGTGGGACATTTCCAAAACGTATTCACCAAACGGCACACTTTGATGTCGGAATGCCGGGACGTTCGCATGTCGGAATAGTGGTATGTCGGAATGGTGACATGTTGGAATGGCGGTATGTCGGACTTTTGGAATGTCGGAATTTTGGGATGTTGGAATGCCAGCATGTAACCGATAGACGGCTCTCGGCTCGAGCTAGCTAAAAATGACACATGGAATTCTGGCAGTTAGCTTACTAGCAGTGATAACGCTAACTGAGACCAGACAAAGTGTTAAAAAGGAGACCCCAGCACACAGATAATGTTAGCGCGAATAAAGTAACAGTAGCAGAATTGACATTTTGAAGTTAAAAGCATGGGAGCGCCCCACACACAAGTAACATTAGCATGACAAGGTAACGTTAGCATGAAAAAAGCTACGTTGGCATACATGAAATTTCAGTTTAAACCTCAATTACTTAAAACAATATAATATGTATAAATCTATTTAAGTAATGTCAGTATATGTAAAATTACTGCTGCTATTAAAATGTACCAGACAGCCAGCTAAATATACGCCTGATCTCAGGCCCTAACTTATGTGTATGCAGAACTGCGGGGGAGTTTTTCTCCTTGTGATATTGAACATCTTCTTTCGGTTCCTGTAGTGATTCATGCACTTTGTGCTACGACCCATTTCTTCAGTCATTCTGGTTTGTTTTCTAACCGCTGCAGGTGCTCTCATCTCACAGCGGCTTTGCTTGGACATCTTCAGTTTTATATATTAACTTTCACAGCGTGATTGTTAGTGGCTCAAATAAACTAGTTTTTGGGTCTGGCCCTCATATTTACCTCCACTGCTGAGATTATTTCTGCCTCCAGAGCAGCTCTGCATCTGAGAAATGTCTGTGTAACCAACTATATTTAAATTATGACTGTTTGTAGTTGTCCTTGTGGCCGCTGCGGCACTTGAGGAAGAAAAGCTCTCTCGAGGGGATGCAGATGAGGGAAAAAACTCCTTTATCGCTTTTGAACTTGGAGTGGTATTCAGTGCTTTTCAGTATTGACCTTCAGCGACTTTGTTTTCAAGCAGCCTGAAGTGTCTTGGGATTTGATTGCAGGCAAAATAACATGACTTTATGTAATGCGGTCCACAACACGGCGAATTTTGAAAAATAAAGAAAGAAAAGACAGATTAGACGAGCAAACATGAATCGCTGAGGTGTTGGTGATATTTCCTGTTATACTGAGGACTTTTTTGTTTACATTCATGAGGCTCAGCCCCGTCCGCTACCTACTCTGATGGCTTTACTGGAGGGGATTTGGAGAGCACTCGTCAAGTCGAGAGAGACAACATGTTGAAAAAAAAGCTGCTATTTTGAAAGCGAGGGCTCCTGGCGCAAGCATTTTAACCAGATTGCCACAAATTAACTTGACTGAAATTAACACTTTTGTATCCAGTGAAAGCACACATAATTAATTTATCAAAGAGCCTGACGCACATGCACACAGATCAACCATTAGATGTAACACTTATCCCCCCCCCCCTCTCGATTCCTTCTGCATCAATACAAGTCATTCTCACATTAGTGCAGACGCTGGGGTGCACAGCCTGCTTGGCTCCTACGCCTCGTTTTTTGGTTGTTAGGGGACGGCTGAGGCGGTGGTGGTGATGGCGGCGGTGGAGGGGGCGGGTTGCCTCCTTTTTGAAAGTGTGGGTTTTTGATTCGGTGCCATATTCTCTGAAGCTGAAAAACAGCCCGATCAGTAACTCATTTCATATGGATGTGCTCTGATGTGGCAACTGCTTTAGTCTCTGCTCGGTATGGTGCTTCGCTATAGGCGCTTTATATTCATGTTCTGTGTTATTCTTTTCTTCTTGATTATACAATGGCGGTGGAAGCTATTTAGCAGGAGGAAGGGAAGCTGGTGCTAATTTGAGTTGTTGACTTATTGGTATTTCTCACAATAAGCGCTTTTTAAAAAATGTCTGTCAAAACACGGGACTCTGTCAAACGGGGGGGGCTGTTTGACATCTTGACCCGTGCTCCGTGGCTGTAAGTGGCTGTCAAAGCGGAGCTGTCATGTCCCATCTTAGGTGCTGCGCCCCTATTGACCAAGTTCAAGTGAGCAGGCAGTTGTCTTAAGGGGGGGATTCCTCGGGGCGTAATCAAATCAAAAACCCTGGCGCTGAACAGAAACAGGAAATAGGAAACAGTATGGGTAATTAGGTGGGCATTTCCCGTCAAAGTCATGGAGAAAAAAAAGCCTAAAATAATTTAAGCAAAGTGCCCCCCCTGCTTTTTTTTTTTTTGAGAGAGATCTTTTTGTGTGGTTGCCTATTAGCGCTTAATTGAGAGAGTCCTGGGATAAGCTGTGGAAGAATGCGAGTACTGTCCAAGCTGTGGCGTGGCCCCAACAGAGAGGAGGAGGAGGAGGACGAGGAGGAGGAGGGCACAAACCCCCACCACTCACCACCCTCCATTACCTCCCCCCTGCTCCACTCTCCCTTTCTAATTTTTTTGTTTTTCTCTCCGTGCAAGAGCAATACGGCGAAGTCCGCCAAACTGCATATTTAATTTGTTTGACGAGCCAAGGAAAACTGTTTGCTGTTCAGTTTTTTTTTCTTCTCTGCGAATCTTCCCCTCTCCTCCCAGCACTGCTACATCTTTGTTCCATTCCCTCGACGGCTTGTTCACTTACTTTCCGTTTGACGTTCATTTGTAACAACTTCAAAACACACTGGCACAGAATATACAGACAGATGTTAGCGATGAAATATTTATCCCATAAATTGTAACCTGGATTCCTCACTTGCCTTGTGAGCTTAGCCAACGCGTCTATTATTAATGATGAATGGGCTTTTTTTTTTTTTGTCAGCTCTTTGTTGATTTGTAAAATAGCTGTACGAGTGCTTTTCACGTTTATTTTTTTATTTATTTCCGTGTGAGCATGTAGCAGATGATGCGTGATGAATGATGAAGGCCAGAAACAGCAAGCTCAGGTCTGTTTTCACCCGATGAATCTTCATCTGAAATCCATCTTTATCTGCCCTCCGATGGTGATGACTGGCCGTTTAAAGACACTCAGGCTGTCTGTTGAGACGGAGCCAGGAGCGTTTTGAGCCTGAGCTGGGATCCAGGTTCCTCCCACTGCTTTGACATATAAATAAAAGAGAATAATAATGTTCAGTGGCTGCCTGAGCAGCATGCTAATACGGCTGAAAGTGCCCTTTAACCAATGCACCATATCAAAAGGTGGAAAATATGATCCTGAGAGGCATCTAACAGTCCGTGGAAAGCTGTAATCCTGCACAACTGGGACTCCTGCCTTATTTTATCTGCAGCTAAATAAAACCATTAGACTCTAAAGTCCATATCAGGAGCAAGCATGCAAAGTGAATTCAGCAAAATCAATCCGTGTGAAACTATAAAACGTCCAGATAAAGTCTTGCGCCGTGCACATAAATCTAACATGCATTGTTGTGATGACTATTTTGTTCAGAAGCAAAGCCTCAGACTTTCTTCCATTAAGCAGTGAATAAAACGAGGACGGTGGGAAATTCAGAGGGCGAGATTAATTGGCATGCAAGCAGTGTAACTGTCCACAGTCTGCCGATCACAGGGCTAGCCAAGCATGACAAGCATAGCCTATCTTCTACTTTTCATTAGGCCACGGACGAGGCCAGCCACAAGCTTTATGCTAAACAGGGTTGATACGGCTGTCTCAGTCTCCCAAAGACCTTTACACCCTCAAAACAAAACAACAGGATACGTACCGACAAAAGCAAACAATGTCAGGAAAAAAGAGGACGCTCCGTGCACGAAGTCTGTCATGCAAATAAAAGGAATGAATAGCTGGCGGGGAAATAAGAAGGAAGTGCGGTATCAGAAGTCGACTTGATGCGGAGAATCAATGAATAACTGTCCGCGTATGATTAACTAGGCCTTTATTCTGGAAGCGTGCCTGCTCAATTTTCAAAATGTACATTTCATTTATTGGGATCCATTAACTGTGGGGTGTTGGCAGAATTATGATTTGTATATGCAACAGTGGTAAACTAATTAAAATACAAACTGGGCTGAGTTGTTTTTTTGTTTTTTTTGTTCTATGTTGCAAACATGACTTGAAAACAAATAAGAAATAAACAGATTCAGTGTACCTTGGAGCGTTGGTAGTCTGTTTATGTGTCTGTGTTTGTGTGTGCATCATCATTCTGCTGGTGTGAACTCGTCTCTTCCCTTTTTAAAATTCAGATCAAAAGTGCATCTGCAGCAGTTTGGTGCGTATGTTCTGCTGGGTTCCGTCTCTTAATAGCAGAGCTCTTTGAAGAAAAAGAAAAAGTTCAATTTCAACAAGCAGAACATACACAAGTGTTGATACATCACTCATGATCCTCCGATCACAAGTTCTGCTCAATAATGTTTTGATATATCTGGATGCATTTTGGAGAGACGTGGACCTGACCTGCAGCTTGTGTAGCTCGAGTGGGAGGGTTTACTACCAAAAGACTGAAATTTCTGTAATTAGTCAAAATTAACTTAAAGCAGTTGATGACTATGAGAACCTCTTAAAGGAGTAGTTTTGGGAACAACACTTTGTGGCTTTCTTGCCTAGGAAAAGAAGATCGATGACATGTATAAGGTATGTATGTAACTGGAGTAAGCAGATGGTTAGGTTAGCTTAGCTTAACTTAGCATAAAGACTGGAAACAAGGAATCAGCTAACCTGCTTCCTTCCAAAGTAAGAAATCCACCTGCCAGCACCTCTAAAGCTCAGTAATTTATAAAGTATTCGTAATTCGTAGCATTTTCTCCCTACAAAGGTTTTTTTTTCCGGTGTTATGCCGGACTACTTCTTGGCAGGTAGCAGTGACTTCACTCTGAATTCTCTTCTGGTTGACTGTTGTTCTGAAATATTACCTGATGGATGAAGAACTCAGTCAACAGAAAAACAACCAGCAACGATTTTTGATAATCGAGTAAAAATACCAAAACATTCTTTGCGATGTGTCAGGACAAAACAAAACATCTGAAGTTACAACCCGGCATCATGACACAGTGTCAAACAGATCCGCTGGTCCACTGTCGTGTTTGCCGTCACCTACCCGTGAAAACAACCCGTCCAATACTGTTGTCAAGCTAGCAGTTACACAAAGTAACAGCTCCAACATAAACACACCAAAACTACTTAGGCTAGGTTTCGGATAACATCATGGTTTGGCTCTCCAGAGTCAGAGGCCAGTCACCTGGGTGAAGGTCCTATGAATGAACCGACCGACTGTCCCTGACCCTGTTGTGGCTCTTTCTACTACGTTCCTCCTGTGCTCTCGTTATTGTCGCCCCCTGCTGGTACTGCACCTTCATTTATATGTACCTTTCGCGCCTAGCCAAGGCAAACCGCCACACTCCCACGCTGCCGTCTGTTGGATCGGTTGGTCTATTACCCTATTTGCGGTGAGACTGCACTGGAAGATATCAACTTGGGAAATAGTGACTGTATAATGTCGTTATATTATAGTACTTTCTGATGTTTTTGTTTGCTTGTTTTGTAGAGCAAATGAATCAATTAAACAAGAAAACAATCAGCAGATTATTTATTAATAAAAACTAATCCTTAGCTGCAGCCCTACTTATGTGGCAATGTCAAGACAACAACAAGACACTATCACCCCCCCATTCAATATGAGAGTGAAAAGCAATAAAAAGGAAAAAAACAACAGGGATAGAGAACTGAGCGCTCTTGCTGTTTTAAACCGAGCTCCCTTTTATGCTGTGAGTCAGTCTTGCACTTTAATTTTGTGCCAAATCATACCCAAGGACAACTAGAACAGACAATTAAGCACTTTTCGCCGTGGCCTTGTGTTTCCTCAGATGTTTATGGCGTCTTTTAGTTCAATATTAAAGTTAATTTATCGTGGGCAATATTTCTACATGTCAGCTAAGAGCCTGATTATTTCTTAAGAAAAAAAACAAAACTAATGACAACAGTTCAGGGTGGATGATATCATTACCGACTGTAAATTTTTGGCCAAATGTCATCTGGAACAAACTGAAGCGGAGGCACATTTCCATCATATCCGCCTCCCTTTCTCTTATCTTTACCTCCACAGCAGGAGCGAAAACCTCCATGTTTGCAGAACCAAAAGCCTTTAACCATCAGCAGGAAGCGACCGGAGCTTTTGGCAGAGGGACAAAACAATAGTATCCCCTCATGGTGAAGTGGATGTGAGTGATCACAGTCCTAACCACCACAGTGACCTGGTTTATGGAAATCACCTCTCCGCTGAGCAGACGCCTCCAGCTCATCATAGGGGAATTTTCCAGAGGCTCTTAAAGGCCAAGAGTAATATCAGCAGAGGAGCAGGAGGGGAGGGATGTCGTCACCTTCACTGTTTGTCTGGCCTGGTGTCTGTTCAAAAACACTAAAGGATGCTTATGGTTGTGGATTGCAAGTGGACCTGGAGAGCAATATTGAAAAAGACCATTACCGGGATGATGACGGTGAATTATTGTCACTGGGAGGACTGCTGTTTATAACGACATGATTGGGCCCTGAGCCCAAGAGTGGGTCACCCCCGAGGCTACGACAGGTTGTTGCTCTTTTTGTTTCGCTCGGTGTTGACATCACTGGGACACGGGTGGGCAAGCATTTCCTAGAGGGCGGGTGGGAATGCATTATTTTGATAGTGACCCCTCCCTTTTCGCTCAAACGACAAAACGTCCAATTTTCTGCCGGAGTGTATTCTTCAGCCAAGCATGGGAAGGACTGCATTCACAGCCACTGGGTGTTAATAATGTGCCAAACAATTATGTCACAGTCTTTGGCCTCCCATGTGAGAAAGTTAGCCCTCCCTCCCTCCCCTGCTGTGTTACAGTATGCAAATGGAAAAAAAAAGGCTGAAGTCTGAGAACTAGATCTTATGGAGCAGAGCCAGGCTACTGTCCTGTAGCAAAGTGAATGGCATCTATAAGCTTTTATTGGAGTGGCGGGGGGAGTGGATGTGAATTAGAGCAGTGTTCCCTGGGAAATAAATTGGGAATAAAGGAGAAAAGTCTTGTTGTTGTTGGGGGGCTGGAGGATGCTGGTTGGCACCCAGAAAGAACTGATGTTTTTGAATTCCTACAGAATGTAGTCCATGTCAGCTATGCAGTTTTTCACCTCATGAATTTGTGTGTGCTGGCCCTCAAAATAGCTCAGTGGGAATACATAATGAGAGCCGCAGTGAATTCTGTTGGGTGACAGAAAACTAGAAAACATCACAAGAACTTGCAACCGCAGGTTTACTGTGGGAATGGTACTCTTTGGCCATTGATGTTTCCTGTTTCCTTTGGCGAGAACACTTGTTAAAAACAACTGCGACAAGGGTGAAAAAAAGCCTGGAACTACTATGATTTTCAAGAAACAGAGTTAATGAAAGTGCCTAAACATGTAACATTGATTTTTTTTTCTTTCCCACCAACATGCTTCATCTTTCTGCCATAAATTACTGGCATTATTTATGTTGCATCAACAAAGGCTTGTGGGAGATTGTAAAATTGCGATGGGGTCAATGCGTCCTCCGTGCTCTATAAATTATGCGTCCGGTGCATGTTTAATCACATGAAGCGCAGGGCTGGTGAACAAACCCTGGCCTGACCTTCTCATAATTAAAATGCAAAGTAACCTGTTGCCTGTCTGCTGCAGTGATTGGACGTGACGTGGGGCAGTCAGTCAGCCTCGCTGCCTCTGGGTTACAGATATCTACCAACACTCAGACACATAACGCTGGTCCATCACTGTGGTTTTTAAGTTGCTTCCTATATGAGCAGGTTTAGAATTGATTTTTATCAAATACGGCAGCTTGATCAGTGGCCTAAGCTTCAAACTATGACGCTCTACTTTCCCCTCTAGTGTCAGTTTTGCACATTGAGGGCTCAGCGGTCGAGTTAGGTTTAGGCTCCAAAACTACCTGGTTAGGTTTTGGATAATATAATATGAGTTCAAATAACTACATTCAGTCTCATAACATGATTACTTAAGTGACGTAACCTGACGTCACTCACATTAGTTACTTGCGTTACGGGAAAGTCCACTGTGTTTGCTTGGTTAGGTTTAGGCACAACAAATATGTGGTTAGGGTTAGGAAAAGATCAGTGTTTGGGTTAAAAAGCATAAAATAACTTCTGCAACTGACATAAGTCACACCATGTAACGTACCTGATGTCACTCAAGTAACGTAAGCGAGGTAACTTACGTCATTTACATTTAATAAATTTAAAACAACTCACTCTTGACTCTTGGTCACAAACGGAACACAAACTCTGGTCTCTGAGGGGGAAAGTACAGACCGACCCAACCACCCCACTTCCTTAGCACTTTTCTCACTCTTTATACTACTGCACTCGTGGGGCGCTTGAAGAAGCGATGCTACAAGTGTAACTACAGCGTCAAACTTCCAGGCTGACCAAGTTGCTGTGTTAGACGCACTGGGAGTGAGACCGGCCATGTACAGTATGAAAGGGAGCAAGCTGTGGTTTGAAGAATTTCTGCTTGAAATGAAAAATGATGTGCACATGATTGTTAACACTTGTTCTTCTGTGGAAAAAGCAAACAAATTCCATCTATAAAAACATATTTCCTCTGTGGATTTAAAGCTTCCAATCTTCAAAATGATAAGACGTAAAGATAAACAGCGTCCGCCTGATGATAAACCCCAAAAAGCACGAGCATCACCAAAAGCGGAGATGTAAGAATTCCACATAACAGCAGCGTCATGTTTGCTCTCTGTGTCGGCTCTTTTCCAAAGCTGACTGTTGCACCAAGAGGCTTGTCGCTTCCCAGAGAATAGCTACCATTAGCCTCAATGTTGATCCAGGGTTATGAAACCTTTTAACATTCCTGAGTGTCGTCTCAGAGCGCACAATGCATCAGCATGCAAGAGAGGCCATCCACGGCCAAAGTCATTTATATTTTACTACAGGACCCCTTTGACCCGAGAATAAGCTGGCAAAACAAACAATCACTTTAATAATTGGAGGACAGATGTCTTTTTCCTCAGGGAGCCGCAATTAATCTTTGAAATATGCTAGATAACATGTCAGCTGAAAATAGAAAGTGCATGCCCTTTCTCCCTCTTCAGTGATTCTATAATTTATTTATTTTTCTCCAATGTGGCCGTGAAGACCATTTGCATATGTGTAACCTTAAGTAGAGAGCAATGAACTGATGACTGCATTTTTCCAGAAATGCAGCGCTATTACAGACTTAATGTGTTTTTATGCTACAGCATGCTGTTCAAGCAATTTAAAACTTAAAATATTCAAGTGCAGACAAGTCAAACACTACATTACAAGTTAAGAGTTTAGGCTTTTCACCTCATTCTCAGACTACGTTCACTTTACATGCTGTCACGCTGTTTTACATGTACATGAACCCGCTGCCTCCAACACCAGCAGCAACTTATCTCCCCTCTCCTCTGTCACATGCTACAGTATTTCCTTCGTGCTCTTCACTTTTCAGTCGATAATTAATTAGTGTGACCAAAAATTAATTAGGGTCTAGTCCAAAGAATACTGGTGTGCATTGCGAAATTAATTCCTGAGATGGAGGTGCAGAGAGAGGAGGATTAATATTCTGCGCGAGCGTTCGTTTGTAGCCTCAGGTTTTAATGAGACATGATGAAGTGAAATGTAAATATCAAACGCATAAAACCTGGTGATTGACTTAACATGGCTACATTTACATACTTGTGAACAAAACAAAGTACACATCATTTAACAAAGTTAACTCTGGCGCAGCTAATGATGATTTTCAAGATTTAGGTATAATCCCAGTTACTGATCTCATTAAAGCTCTGTTACTTGGATAATTTGGGGGTCAACTTGTTACTGATTTCAAACACCTTAGAGGCCAGGCTGCTGCGGGACTACAAGCTTGGTGAAGGGGGTTGTGGGGATGCAGCTAGCCTCGTCCAAACGAGGGGAAATGCCCTCTCTGGCAACCCCAAAGATGTCTTATTTGCTTGTTGTCTCTACTTAGCTCACATTTGTTGAGCCTTCAGTTGAGGATCGGATATCTGGAGTGCTACACCGGGGCTAAGCTAGCGTTAGCTGATCACTGTCAATGGTCGGTAAATACGTCCTAACCATTGGCTGGTGGCTTATTATACAAAAAAGTGTTATTTTTCATTTTTAGACATATTAAATAGATAAAATGTGTTACTGACTACATTTTTCATGCAACTTGTCGAGGCGATCAACAAATCTGCTGCAAAGCTAGCGGATCAACACTGCAGGCTACGTGCTCACGATAAAAATGCTAACATGCTGCAGGTATAGTGTAGGACGTCAGCATGCTAACAGTTTCTGATTTGCTGTATGCACAGTAGTAAGTAGGCTACAGCTGAGGCTAACGGTTCATTCGCTCAGCGTAAAGAAAAATATTGGAGAAGTGAAATGTTTTTATCTGACAGTGGTTCAGAGGAAAAGTCAAGAGATTAGGCTATAATCGATTCTGAGGGAAGCATGAATGTCTGTACAAAATTAAGTGTTCAAGTTCAAATAGATTTTGAGATATTTTACAGAAATAGTTAAAAATGGTTGGATCACCACAGTTTATTGGCAGCTACAACATTTCATGGCAATCCATCGTATAGTTGAGATATTTCAGTCTGGACCAAAGTGCTGGAGCCATGCTGCTAGTATGGCTGAAGACTATATTGAGACATGCAGTCGTGAGTCTGAAACTGTAACTTGCCTGCGCATGTGAATATGTTTGTATATCCCTGTGGCAGAATGGCATACTGTCTCCTGTATTCCGCTTTATGCTCCAGCCTTCTGCCTATCCGCACATGATTAATGTAGAAAACAAAAAAACAGGTAGATGGACAGAAAAAGCTGCAATACTTGATTTTATGGATTTCCAAGACACAGGTGAAGTGGACAGATCTGGTCTTAAAAGCAAAAAGTAATAGAGCTTGCATGCTATGACCTCATCTATTTCTGCTATAATTGCGATTTGAGCAGCGAGCGGGACGCGTTACACTAAGTTTGAAGTGAAAATATTCACAAAGTGTGAAATTAAAATACATCTTGTCGTGAGGCTATCGCCATCTCTCCGCCGCCTGCTTTCTTCTCCTCTCTGCCAGGCATAACACGCAGTCTGGAGGCAGTTGTCATGGTGATTAATGCAAATGCACACTGTTAACCTGTAGAAAAGAGGAGAGGACTTTTCAAAGCATCTCAGACCTTGACTTCAACTAATAAGTGTCTCTCCTCACTGCCTATATTATGGCACTATGCAATTGAAAATCATACCTGCTTTTATAAAGCTTGACATCGCGCTCAGATCCTGTAAATGAAATCCCTGCGCTTCAGATTGTGGTTTGAGGAAAACACTTTGTCGGCTGAAAACAGCCTGTCGGAGGTAAAGAGTGACAATGGAGTTATTTTTGGTCACCGCACTGACACTGACTTGAAGGCAACATAGCAACACGTTGTCTAAAATGACAGCCAATACCACGACAGTAACATAACAACTGAGATCATTAGTGTACATAAACCGGCAAAGCATTGCATCTATAGTTCTGAGAGCAAAGTGACCTACCAAGAATGCCTTAATGAGAGTGGGAAAGGGCAGGGACAAAAACATCATTACACCAGGGACCATTATATGGGAATGTGCACTCGCCCGTCCTCACCTCTTCTTGACCGTTCGACCCCTGGCTCCACAGGCTAACAGTGTATTTTGGTCCATTCTCCTGAGTACACTGCCGCTGTCTGCCGGACTGACACAAGCCAGAGACTGGGAGAGTGAATCTAATTACGGAGACAATTATGAGTGTGACCCAGTTCGACCCGGATTTGTATTCAAATGGACTCATTTACCTTGAGCTTTGGAGTTACATCTTCTGAGGACCGAGTGTGAACCCGGAGACTTCTCTGTCACTCCGTCTCTGAGTCTCTCTATTACAGTACTCACACACTGTGCACAATCATCATTGACGTACATGCTTATTTGTGCGCTGAATGAATCATGGTTTTCCTTTTTTCATTAATGAATTCAAACAGATGTGTGTGATCTAACCAGAAGACCTCCATTAGGGCTCTGATATTACAGTTTATCAACTGTCAGAAGACTCATATTGTGATGATATGATCTCATTATGTTCACATTCCTCAAATTACTGTTGTTCAAATTACAAAGTGATCTATCAGAAATGTGTGCTTGCATGAATATGATTGGCCAGAGCCTTGCCAAATGACTATGCATGCACTCGCAGGGAAAGGTTTCGTTTTTTTGCCAGTGTGCGTCTGTACTCACAGCGTATCGGTGCAGAGCCTGATTGAAATGAATGAGTGGGCTGTGGTTCTTCACGCAGTGCTGTCTGAACACATATCAGGATAGAGTTCATTGCTTTGAACATCAGTTGTTGCCATATTGTCATCACTATCATAAATATCCTTTTAAATGATCATGATGAAGATTCCAACAAGTGTAAACCTTGTAGGGTTAATTGTTGCTTATGGGAGAAAATTCTTGGTTTGTTGTAATTTGAACTACTGTTCTTATGACTTATGATTTCAAAAGCCCCACCTCAACCCCTGCACCCACCTGTAGGCCGTAAGTGTAAGTTCCTCAAAGAAGAAATGATAAGTGTCACTCCCAGTTCCGAGCATTGCTGAGCTTCCTTGTGGGGAGTGACGAAATCAGGGACCCAGATGCCAAGTATCAATGTTGACATATCTGCCTGAGGAGCATCTGACGTACATCCCCACGCTGGGTTTAAAACTGGGCAGGTGTAATAAAACATACAACATGTCACAAACGCCAACTCATCCTGCCTTATTGCAACTCTGAGGGGACACACTACTTTTTTGTTCTCTCTGATGGGGGGCCTTTTAAATCACAATGTTATGACTGTCAGTTTTCAGCGAAAGAAGATGGCATCGTCTTTGTCTCAACCTTTATACACATAATAACTTATTCCATATGAGTTTACTGACTGTGCCCCTTTTCCACTGGTGAAAAAGTGATGATGCGTTATCAACGTCCGGTAGTGGCGCGTAAATAAAGAAGGAATTTGGGATGCATCCATCCAAGGACGTTTAATTACTGAACACAGTGTTGGAGGTGGGGCCCCATTCATTCCTATGAAAGCAGCTCAGTGGTGTTTTGAAGCCAAATAATCTTGACTTCCCGGCTACGAAAATACCTGGATCGTCGACCGAGCCGGCTAACTTCCGGTTTAGCACCCGGCTAACTTGAAGGGGGATAAAATAATTTAATCATGCGGCTCTTCTAGACTTTACAAATGTTATTGGACCGAATGGCTAGAATTGCGGTATTGAAACAAATAATTTCTCGGGGCTGTGACGCTCAAAAGAATTTATCCACCGTTTTAAAGACGCTTCTTTCACACTGAGTCTATTGTTGTTTTCTCTTCTGTCTCCGGCACATTCGTGACATGAAACGTGACATCAGTGATGTACAACGTGACGCTTCATATAAAAATAAGACGGGCTGCGTTGTGGGGAGGGGGTCAATGGCCGATTTTTCGCAGGTTTTAGATTAATTTGCATTCAAATGACCGCAAACGGGGCCAATTGGTGCCAACTTTTGATTCGGGCCCTGGTGCCCTCGAGCAGGTTAATCTGGCCCTGCAACCAAGGTTTTCTGAACTAGTTAGTTAACCAACTATGAAATGTATAAACATAAATAGTGATAAATGATTATGTAACTCATTCATGATGATGCATGAGGCACGCTATAGCTCTTCAACCAGGCTCGGTGTGTTTTAACCCGGCCAATGAGAGTGTTTAAAGCAGCCTACTCTTGAAAATAATTTTTATTAGTCATACCCTAATCCTTCCACTAAGAACTAGCACTTATGGAGTCACCCTTGCTACTTTGCATAGCACTCAGACATGTTCGCTGGTTCACCGTGAGTTCTGCAACAAGGTCACGCTCAGTGACATCAGCTGGTGGAGGTTTCCTGGTAACCCCCCGCTGGCTGCTACAATGCGTCACCCACAAATCTCTCCGGGAGCTGTTGCTTCTTTGGGGGGGTGAGTCGGGGCTCTCTCTCTGAGGATTGCAGCTCAAGTTTCAAAAGAACTGATGCTCTTACGGTTTCAGTGGGAAATTAATCTGTGTTGAAAGATATTTCTGGAGCTTAAGCACAAAGCAAAACAGAAAAGAAAAAAATTAACATCTAATCTGGCACACTTTGTTGTGGGCGATGTTCTTAGATCCTCTCTCATTTCTTCTGGTAATTGCAACATGGTAATTAGGTGTAGAATCTAATTTACTATGGGGCTTCGTTTAAGGAAATATGCATTATTTACAGGGGAATCCAAGGAGGGGGAGTAATATTAGGCATGCAGAATAACAATAGTACTGATGATACTTGTGGTTTTGACGGGAACGGTGACAGTGAGGACTGGAGCGGGAATGACAGTGTAGGACGGGCATTTAGCATCAATGATGATGATGATGGGATGGTGATGATGGTGATTATGGCACAGTAGTGGCGACTGCAGTTGTGGTGCTGGCGAGCCAGGAACATAAAGGAGGGTCAGTGACCTCTGATTTCAGTCCTATTTCCCCTACAAGCCAAGTCCTAATAGACTCCATTAACAGAAGGAGAGGGGGAGAGAGGGGGAGAGAGGGGGAGAGAAAGCCCTGACGCTGGGGCTTTCAGAGTAAAGTCTGCATATGTGATGACTTGCAGTCTGGCTGGCTGAATGAACCAGGCTCAGAGCTTGATAACCTCCTCTTTCCTTATTATTTCCCCTCATTTAACTCACTGTGTGCCTCCATCATAGTCCATTTTCTAGTGTGTGTGTGTGTGTGTGTGTGCGAGAGACTCAGGCGAGGCAATCTCTCACTCCTGCAGCACGTCTGTTATTTCACAGCAATTTTGGATAATGATTTATTTTACTATCCACAATTGGAAGGCCTTCCGCTTGAAAGGGAATGATAAAATAGTAATCCCTTTGCAATTATGTAGTGAGAGATAGTCACATTCATTGAGATTCACTGATACAACTGACGTGGACACGGGACAGCTTTGAAACGATTGTGAATAACATTCTCGTTTCTCCTTCAGCGCGACCAGCTCGGTATATCACACGGATACAGACGTGCCTGTAAAACACACTGTAAATACTGAATTATTTCTCAAGGAATCATGGCGATGCCCGTGTTGGGATTAGTACCAAACAAGTGTGGGATCTCTTACCCGCCGCCGTCATTTCAGTTGATATTAGATGGTGCATTTTCCTGACAGATTTGCATTTAATCAAATTACCACAAGCCTTTGAAGCCCTTCGGAGTCTGGGACCTAGACTAGACTGGGGCAGTTGGCTGGTAGTTTATTCAGCTCTGCTGTCAGCAGTGGATGACGTGCTCAGAGCTTTTACACAAGTTAAAGCAGCGATACCCCAATTTAAAAAGTAAATCTCCTATATTTATAAAAGTACAGAAAATAACAGTGTTAAAAGTACTTGTGCGGAAAAAAATAGCCCCTGTGACTGATATACTGTGTCATATCTTACATTAATAATCAACAAATGGTGTTTTACTGTTGTAGCTGGTTGTGGTGGAACTAGTTTGAACTACTTTGTATACATCCAGCACTGTGGGGGGCTGGTGACGATTCCCAGCTTACATGTGGGCGTGCGGTAGGTTTCACCCAGGACAGGTTGCCGGTTCATCACGCGGCTGACACACACAGACAAATAATCATTCACAATGTGGGAGGAAGCCGGAGTACCCGGAGAAAACCCACGCAGAGAGGAGCGGAATATGCAAACTTCACTTTGTATACAATTAGGTCATTTTGTCCGGAGGTCACCGGCCTACGGGTCGGGATGTTTCAGAGTGAGCGTCAGATCAAAATAGATGATGTAATGCGTCCATTACTCCCTGTGAATCCCTGAGAGGTAACTGCTGAATGTCAATACATCGAATGACCGGTGCAGATAAAGTGCTGACCATAAATAGTATACATCGTATCAAAATGGGATTTGATTTCATTTCAAGTACAACTAGAAATATGGTTAAACATTTTATTTAGTATCAACAGTAAAAGTACTTGTTCTGCAGAAAGAAAGCTTACTAATATATAATCATACATGACATTATTAGATTATTACTGATGCATCAGCTGCAGGTAGTTTTGACTACCTATACAGTCGGAAAAAACTAAGTGGATAATTTAATTTCTTTGGGTCCCAGACAGTAATCTAAATAAAAGTACGATATTTTAAAGGGAAAAATCTCTTTTCCACACAAGGTTATCAAATGATCTTTTGAATTTCTTTCATTTGAAATCTTAAATCAGTAGCTGTTAAACAGATGTAGTGGTATAAAAGGTCAAACTTTCCCTCTGACATGTAGTGGAGTAAAAGTAAAAAGTAGCATAAAATTTAAATACTGAGGTAAAGTACAAGCGCCTCTACAAATGCCAAAGAGCAGTACTTAAGCAAATATAACAGTAATAGATTTCTTTCCACTTTTGCGTACTCAAACCTTTACATTGTGCTGGGATACAGCCCCAGATCTCACGCCGTCCCCCTGAAACATTAAGATAAGATCCGTGACATCTAAAAGTGATTCATCGTTTCCCATAATCCTTTGGGTTTTAGACTGTGTTACGATATCAATGTGGGAAAGCATATGGAGGATGTGGAGTCTGGACACATCAAAGGAAACGCGCGATCTTTAGTGCCACATTTACGAGAAACTTTATCCATGATGGTCCACTTCACGAGAGGATGTTCCACTTCTGTCATGATGATGCGAGTCAGCTGCATGGGAATTAAATGCAACATGTGCCTGACTCCTTTTAGAGGTTAAAAACAAGAATCTGAGCCTCCGGGACTTCTTTTTTCTGTGTGCAGGGCAAGTGAGTAGTTTGGACTCTGAACGCTGCTCTGCCGGGGTTGCCTTGCACTTTAGCCATGCATTATGCATCATAGGTAGATCTGAAGTTGGAGAAATCAAGCGGGGCAGCAGTTTTGAGAGATCAAGGAGCCGCAGCATTCGAGGCAAAAAACAACACTCTTTGCCACTCCAAAGCTGGGAGGTTCCTCCAAAGCACGCTTAATTACCAACTGCAGGGCAAAGCTTCATTTATAAACCACAGAGCTTTTACTGGAAATCAGAGGAGCTAATAAGTTGCCGGCCCATTCTAGGTCATCACCACGAGCAGGGGAGCACAGAAGAAGAAGAAGGCTGTCGTTTTCTCTTTTTTTTATCTTGTTTTCTTGTTAGTTTGTAACTTAAACCAGCCTCTTTGGTTTATCCACTGCTGTTTTGTATCATTATCTGTGTCAAGTAGAGTAATTATCTAACAAATGTATAAAAGCGGCTCTCTAATTAAATGCCATGGGCTGTAAGAGACGGAGATAAATTATTTATACTGCTTTGATGAGAGCTAGCTAGCTCTAAGGAGAGAGCAGTCAGTCGCTCTCAGAAATGAAACCACTGCAGTGAGAAACTTTTCTACAGGGGGGAGAAAAAAAAGAAAGCTAAATCTGAATGTTTGCCACGGGGAGCGAGGTGCGTCAGGTTTTATGTTTAGAAACCACTCTCTCCAAAGATGTAATTTGCTCATTGGAGAGAGAGAGAGATATTTTCATGCCGGTATTTACGAGACAGGAAGACGTGAAGCCTGTTAAAGCTTCGAGCAGCTGCAGGTACAAGTGGGAAGCATTTGTCTTTCTGGCTCATTTTTTAAGTGATGAATTTGAAAATGTTAGATGTGTAACCCCCCCGGTGCTCACACCCTGACCCTAATCTAATTGTGTCCACATTACTGGAGGGCAGGGTGCAGCTGAAACGCACCCATTCATCCTCAACGAGCCGCAAAACCTCCCACGGGCAGAAAAAAAAAAAGCTTTCACAATAATGAAGCATAACTGAGGAGAATCAACAAATGAGACAAAAGGAAGCGAGCCAAAGTCAGATAAGAATTTCTTATTATTCCAATAAAAAATACATTCATACAGAAATATAACAATTTTGCAAAACAATTTCAAATAAAAATTTCATAAAGCATAAACATAACAATTTTACAAAAGTTGTTTTTTTTTTCTTTTTTTGTACAAAGATTCAGTTGAGAACAAAGAGCTGTGTGTGTGTGTGTGTGTGTGTGTGACAGAAGAGTTGGAGTAGTGGGGATGAAAGAGATGATGAGCAGTGTAAAAGATGCGCGCAAACATGGGGGGCTTAATCAAGGCTCAATTACCACTTGAACAGTATTGGCTGCCGTTTTCACAGAATGGATGTTCCTTTGCTTTGCCCACAAAAGGCCCTGCCAGCACTCCCAAATCTATTGCAGCAAGCAGTTTCAAGTTTGTACTCATCCCGGCTCTTTCAACCCGCTGATCTGAAATCCATAAGTCGGAGCGGTGCCGCGGTGCGACGCGCTGCAACATTGGATTCCTACAGCGAGGTCGCTGATCTGGAGTGGGAGGCACCGATCACTTGATCCCGAAACGGTAATAAGTACGATCCCCGACAGTCATCGGGGTCTACACCTTTTTTGGCAAGGATCCATCTCCCGATACGGCTCTACCCGACACAGATTCACTTTAGAGGGAGAGACTGTTTTTTTTTTTTTTGGGACAAATTTCCATGTGCACCGTCAACGCTTGATCTGTATCTCCTCTGAGAGCCCCCTCGCCCCCTCTCTTGCTCGCTCCTGTGGTTTTCATAATACTGTTGCAGCTTGGCTAAAACAACGCTCCCCCAGACAGGTCAATAACCAACCTACACAGTCAGCAGTCTGTGACAGATTCCATGCCAACAAAGCCTTTAGCAATTCATTACTGAGAGGCAGTACAAGGCGAGGCCTGTCCGACTGCAGCCTGTTAATTACAATAAATCTTTAGCTTTTTTCTTCAGTCCCAACTTGCAGGGATGGAGAGACAGGAGGGGGAGGAGGGGGGGACAGGGAGGAGAGAACTATACATAAAAACCCATTTTTGTTTACCGAGTCTGGTTTGTTTTGTACCTTACGGCTGTGTGTGATGAACTTGAGTACATACTACACAGTAGTTAACATCTTTAATAAATGAATTTAAGTGCTCTCAACAGAATTTGTCTCATTTTACATGTTCAGATCAACTAAACATAAAAGGAGTAAAAGGTACGTTTCTGACAACACGTTTCACCGTCGGAGTAGATGAACGCAAAAGGGGTGCGAGTTCACACGCAATTGAGCCTCGATCAAGCTTGTCAAATCACCCATACAACAAATGTGACCTCCCGCCGCTGCCACAGGGGCCGAGTCACTTGCATAAGGCACCATTAAGGTCAACAGTGCATTATTAGATAGAAAAGAAAGTACAAAAACTCAAAAAATTACTTCCTCAAGGCAAAAAGGATGCGTGAGAGAATGAGCAAGCAGTGGTGAAGTCTCCAGCCAGATGAGAGAGCAGAATGGAGGATGAAGTTTGTAAAAATAAGACGAAATCATCAAGGCTTTATGTACAATATTGTAACATTTAACCGTTCGCACTTTTAGCTGCACTTTTATTGAAACTATTTGCAGTCCTGATTACAGTGGAAACATGAAATGAACAATCCCTAAAACCATGCAACACCTGTCTATGATACTGAAGTTATAGTATAGTTGTGTTATACCTCTAAGCACACAGCTTATACAATTGGACTACAAATGAGCTTTGTAGCTTGTAAAAAAATAATAAACCAGGCTACATAACACATTGCACATTTAGTAGCTGCACCAAAAACACCAAAAAAAAGCTCCTGTCATACAGCGACCAGGGGGAGGGGGGGAGTTTGATCACCTGGGACCAGAAGACATCCACCTTCTGCTTCTCTGGTTGGACCCAAGGCCTCAAACGCATCGGAGAATCCCCCCCAACCTCCCCTCCCCCGAGTCTGGGTGCCAGACAAGACAGGCAGGAACTTCCTTCCATCCTGCCCCGTCCTCACGCTGCCAACGGGGGGAAACACAAGTGGAACGTGTCCCCCCAGAAACCCATTCAGTCCACAGCAACATTGGCACCAGCCCCGCTCCACCCATCATCCATCAATCCATCTCCGGAGAAAACAAATCTTCTCTCTTCCCAGGGGGGCCGGTCGACCAATCTCAGACATTCACAGTGCACACATGCTCACCTCAGACAGTTTCGTAAAGTACCAGTGTATCTGCTGTCCGGGAGATGTCCCCAAAACATCATGCACCATACATACAGATCATTCACTCTTTTTGTTTGTGTCTTTTATCTTTTTTTTTTTGTCTTTTTTTTTGTGTGTGTTTGTGTGTTGTAAGTCCTTCTCAATCAAAAAGATCAATCTTCCCCATCCATGATTTTGTCCTCTTGTTGCAACAGACAACCTTCAGAGCGCCTTTCTCCAAAGAGAGGTCCCGGAGGCACTGGGTTTTTCAGTATGGTGCAAAACGGCATGCTTTGGCTGGAACACACTCCCGCCACTCTGCTCTGGGACAGTTCAACCAAGAGACTGTGTCGGGAGACGTTTGCGTTTGTTTTTGTTTTTTTCTTTTTAGAAACTTTCCCCTTCGCTGCGTTGCTTGGTTGGCGCTCGCCCCGCTCTAGATGTGTCTCTTCATGTGAAGAGCCAGATGGTCAGACCTGGAGAAACATCTGGGGACAGAGGGGAGAAGGAGGTCAGTGACGATGCAAAAAAGTGGACTGTCAGGTGAGGGAGACGTGTCGTAGGGAATGAATGAAACAGAACTGCAGGGATCGATCGAGTAGCTGTCAACTATTAAATTACTTGCCGACTGTTTTGATTATCGGATAAAATATTTAAGCGTTTTTTTAAGAAAGAAAGTCAAACTTCTCTGATTCCAGCTTCTTAAATGTGAGTAGTTACTGGTCTCTGTACTCCTTTATGACAGTAAACTGAATATCTTTGGGTTGTGGACAAAACAAGACACTTGAGGACATGATCTTGGGTTTTGGGATTGACATTTTTCACCATTTTATAGACCAAACAACCGATCGATTAATCAAGGAAATGACCGACAGATTAATCAACACTAAAAATAATTGTTAGTTGCAGCCCTAGAATGAAAAAAGTCTTGAGGGAAGCTTTGTGCAACGTGACTTTGGATATCAGTACTTCAAAAGATAAGAAAACATGGAGTGAGATGGCCGGTTTTGATTTCATGTGACGTAATAACAGAACCGACAAATTCCTTCTTTCATTCCTGATCCAGCTGGCTGATACTGAGCTCTATATTTGTGAGTTTAACATATTCTTAACATGAAATGTGGATACAGATCCCTTAGCTTCTCTTTAATTGTAATTAAGACACACGTTCATATTAGCAGATGAAATTGTAGCTCCCTGAACAAACTCTATCGGTGCTTCCGATCTTTGAAGACGTGCATCATGATCTGGATGATGCAAGAAACGCAGATAGCATCGACGGAAGTGCACGTCAGCGGCGCATGTTCCCGCCGCGGTGAAAGAGACAGTGAGTTATCAGAAACCTGGTGACGCTGCCTGCTGATGAATGTCCTTGCTTACCTGTCACAGTGACTGCATTTAAATGGCTTTGCCCCGGTGTGCTTCCTGAAGTGTCTGGTCAGCTCGTCGCTTCGTGCAAAACGCCACTCGCAGCCCTCCCACGAACACCTGTACGGTTTCTCACCTGCGGAGGCAAAACAAGGGAGACGATACATTGAGCTGAAACCCGACAGGAATGCGTTACGTTTCCCTGACTGGTCGCCTCTGCGCTGTTGTTATTCAAATGCGGTCACATCAATCAGCCCGGGGGCCAGGCCGGTGACACCGGCGCTGACAGGCCGATTGAGACCCGCATTCCCGCTCAACCTGTTGGACCACTGGCTGAGTTTTTTGTTTGTTTTTTTGAAACGTGAGCTGAAACATGCGAGGAGCGAGGCCGTGCGGCTGAACCTATGGAGAATATAAAATTGAAAAAAAAAAGCCACACGTGCAATTTCACGCTGCGAATCAAAAATAAGAAAGGCTCAAATGACCATTCAGAGTGCCCCCTGGCTCCCCGCCCATTCACCCCTTTCCCATGGTGAAACCCAATCTGTTTTGAAGTCCTTTTATCTCCCATGTGCAACCCCTCCCCCCTGCTCCCTCCCTCCCTCCCTCCCTCCCTCTCTGTGTCGCTCGCTCGCTCTCTCGCTGGCTCAGTCAGTCACATTCCAGATAGATTAGGTCACAGTTTAGGTATCCAGCCATGCAGAGCTAATACTCACAGCGCTCCAGCTGAGGACATCATGCAATGTGGACCTTTAATTACATTACACAATGGATGGACAATGCCATTACGGTGGAAGACTAAATTAATAGCACTTCTGCTGTTCGCCCAATAAAAAAAGTGAGATTTTTTAGCTCCGCGAATGAATTAAAACATCACACGTGGTCATGATATAAGCAACCCGTGGGCTCTGATTGGTGTTTGGAGGCTCACCTGTATGAGTGCGCTGGTGTGCCTTTAGGTGGGAGCTCTTCGTGTAAACCTTGCGACAGCCGTTGAAGTGACACCTGTGTACCCGCCTCCTGCCGTCCGGAGACGTGTCCCCGCACATGAGTCCTGTCTTTTCCGTGCTCTTTGCCACCCCGCCGCTCCTGATTTTCACCGGCAAGTGCAACTCGGCGTGCGCGGCGACCCAGCCGTTCGTCGAGTTGGCCTCCGGAGAGGACGGCGGAGTGCTAATGACGGAGGGGCTAAAAGGTCCAGAGCCAACCAAGACGGAGCCCAGAGGGTTGGAGGTAAAGCTGTGCGTGGGCGAGAGCTCCTCGGAACTGTCCGAAGCTTCGCTGCTGGCGTCGGAATTCACACTGTTGGTGTCCAAGATTTGGCTGTCCTGATTGTCCTCCTCGTGGGCCGCCGGCAGCTTTGGGTCAGACTCGGCCTTGGCCTTGTCCCCGCAGGCGAGGATCAACTTGCTCCAGAGGTCCTCCTGGCCGTCGAACTTGAGGTCGGATGTGGAGACGTAAGGCTCGCTCTGAAGATAGCGCTCCAGCTCCAAGCATGTCTGGTCGGATGAGAGAAACATAGTAAGAATAAATGAATTACAGCAGCGGCAGCAGCCCTGAAGAGGGGAGGTTCATTCACAGCAGCAGAATGCTTGTGTGTGGGGAATCCTTTTAAATGATGCATGTGCACATGTGGTGCAATATTTGTTCAGTGCTTACAGCAGGAAACTGTAGCTGTTACTGCACTTATCTTTACTGTGGATATCAGGCTCATGATTATAATGATCAGGTTTACACACGAGAGCTGTGAAAATGATTTCAGTCATTTTTAAAGCAGAAATGCCAAATTTGCTGGATCCAGCTTCTGAAATATGTTGATCATCTGCCTCTTCGTGTGACGTTTGTTGGATAAAGCTGATTTAAGTACACAACTTTGAGTTGTGATCAGCGTTCTTCACTATTTTTTTAATGTTTCACAGACTAAAACGATAAATCAAGAAAAGAATCGCAGGAATTGAAGATGAAAGCCCTGAAACATCTGCATCTGTCGTGATCCTGGAGTCACTGATTATGGGTTTACCACGCTCAACTCAACCTCCCTCACCTCCTCCAAGTCTCACGTCAAACATCACAACACCCCAGCCACCTCACCTCACGTGATCTGTTCACACTTGAACTGTCAACCATCTAAACTCGCACTCTCCTGCACCTGAGCGCAGCCTGACACTCAAAACGTGCACTGTCATTTCAGCCCTCGAATGACTCACTGAACAAATTTAGAGTCCTTTTAAGGAAGCCGCTCAACTTCCCCCTCCACTCCAGCATGAGCCATTCAGCTGCTTTTCCTCATGCGTACCTCTGACATGCAATCACATCCTTCCTCAAGTCAGTGTCCAAACACTCGAGCCCCTGGATTGTGAAAGACACACTGGGCTCCGGCTCACTTCAGAAGCCGTTTGAAAGTTGAAAAAGCAAAGAAGCCGTTCATTAGCTCAGAGACAGCAGGCTGGACGAGGCAGATGTAGAAGACAGATTTCCTCTGGGGCTTGTGCAGCCTTATATTTTCCAGCTGTGCTGGTGTCTACTCATGCGAGCAGGGAATCGGCCACGGCTGACATTTGAGAGTGTCTTGTTGTGGAGCTCATTCAAATCCAAAGAGGATGCAAACGGATGCTTTTAAGGAAGCTACATGTGAACGTGTCAAAAATCTTCCACAGCACATTTAAAGTTCATATAGTGGAGAGTGTGAAACAGTGTCACAACACAAGCTTATTCATTACATAAAAACATTTCTCTGTAGGAGCTGATCCTGAACCAACCACACGCATCTGATCTGCTGACTGACTTGAACACTAGTTCCTCCTGCCCTGGCTCGAAGGCTCGAGTCAGGAGAGAGCAGCTCTCCTGCCCTGAGAGAAGAAGTCATGCTCGTACAGTGAGAGCTCCAGCACCAGCACGCTGCTGCTGCTGCTGCTGCCTCTCTTACTCTGTCTGTCCTCATTCATCTTGACGCAGCGGAGCCTCGACTCCAGCTGTCAGACTGACACACTGATCCACTTCAGCCTGCCAGAAAAAAAAAAAAAAAACTTCATAACGCAAACCCCTGCGTGGAACAAGCGCGTCAAGGTGAACACACACCGGTCACCTGCGCTCACAACCGACATGATGGGGTTGGTTATTTATTTATTTATTTATTTATTTGCTCTAACTTCGTGTCGCCTATTAAATCAAAAACAAAAAAAAAACAAGCGTGCTCAGTTCCGCTTTAACACTCAGAACAGTGGGTAGATATATTCACCTGCTGCCAGTACTCCTCCAGAGACGGTAAGGCTGAGAAATAGCCCGTGTCGTGAACTATCTGAAGTTCTTGAAAGATGCTGCACATGGGTAAGACATCCATCTTCTCCACAGCTTTGTTTGTTGTTTTTTTAATTGAAAAAAAAGAAAAGAAAGCTGCACTTATTTTTCTTCTCTCAGGTAGAAAAACCAGCCAAGGAAGGAGAGCGGTGTCCTGCGACGCGCAAAAACGAAGAAGAAGCGCTCGTTCTCTCCGTCAGTCCTCCCCCCTTCTTCTTCTGCTGCTTCTCGCTTACTCGTCTCCCTTCTTCTTCTCCTCTCTCGCTCGCGCTCAAGGTGTTTGCAAACACTGCGCCGGACTGGATGGGGAACAACTGCGCTCTGCAAACTTCCCTATTCAAACCTCCAAAGCCCGCCCCCTTCTCCCCCCTCCTCCCTCTCTCCCCCCCCTCCTCCCTCCCTCCTCCTCCTCCTCCTCCTCCTCGCGGCAGGATTACGCCTGCAGGGGCGCGAGCCAATCGGCGGCGAGCAGCGTAAGCGCTCGCAAATGATATCACGGCCGGCCAATCGCGGAGGAGCTCCGACTTAATTTGGTTCCTTCTCCGTTTTAATTGGCGCGTTTAACTCCCAGCAGCTCGCCGCTGATTGGCTGGTTATTTATAGGCATGTATATAAGGCTGCTGGTGGTTCGGTCTGTGGAGTCTTTCTCTTGTCAGCGGCGTGTTTCACCACAGACAGCGCATGTGAGCCGAAACAGTTTTTAGTCGTGTTCAGTGGAAAACATCAGCCTCTCCCCCCCCCCCCTCCCCCCCACTCTGTGTGTGTGTCTGTCTCTGTGTAACTTTGTCACAAGTAGCACTTGCGACACTGCTGTTGGTTAAAGGGAGATGAGTAACTGTGGCAGAGTGCATGTGTTGACATCAGCCCCACTAAAAGTGAATACACGTCTTGGAAACACAGTGACTATCAGCTGGCAGGATATTATTATGTTATCAAGCACACCGTGCGATTTTAGAGGAAACATCAGCCCTCACTTCTCTCTGACCGACTTTATATACACTTCTGCTTTGCTACTCCAAGCACGACATCAAAGTTGAGCTCTGCTGTAGTGTATCTCGACAAGTGCGGCGTGTCATTAGTCAAAAAAAGAAAAAAAAACCTCCTCCTTTCGGCCTAATTTGCACTTTAAAGAGTGTGTGGCTGAATTGAAATTCCAAAGCAGCTCCCCAAAGTTAAAGAATTTGTTTTACCCCAGTTTAGTTATTATGATACATGGAAAAAATTCCTGTATATTTTAACTCTCATTTATGCCCCAAAACACTTTTAGAGCAGAATAATAATGAATCCAGATGTGACTTTTAGCAGCGATCTCACCCACCGCATCAGGACAGTGGTTACAAAGCTCCCATGTGTCGTCAACTTGAGATCCAACTTCAGGTTTGACACCATCTGTAAGCAGAACAACTAAAAAAATGATTTTTATTAATCAAATTGCATCACTTAGAGTTTCTCTGACTACTAAAAACAACTGTTTACACTGCCTTATTTCTGCTGTTATATTATTTTTATATATAAAATGACATGGCATGACATAATTTAGTCCAGGGCTGGCCAATATGGGGCCTAATGGCGGCCAAAGTTAGAATAACATAATATGAATCATTGTTGATGCTGTTTTACATTCTGTGAGTTTAAATATGTAGGATGTCTAATTATTAACTTCCTAGGGTTATGATCCTAGTCTACAGAAGCCCAGAGAGGCAAAAATGAAGGAACATAGAAAGATTAGAAAATAATTTAAATCAGACTGAAATGACCTGAATTATTTTTCTTACTTATGTCAAGGCTTCCATGTAGTACCATTTTGTACCCAGGGCACCTCTGACTGAGTTTATCCATCACCCCAATTCCAAATTCTTCTTTAGCTTAATAATAGTGTCAATAGCATCTTGATCCAGAGACTTGGATTACATCAGATAAGATGTATGAGGCCATTTCTGCTGTTGTTGCTGACATTTTAGTCCCCATCTACTTCAGTTGTTTTGCTGAGAAGCTTCAGAAATCTTTTGTGGACCAGGAAACTTCAACTGACTTCACATAGATTGGGGGGTGAACTTTTCCTTTAATATTACAACTGTAGTTCCCTAGGTTTTAAAATCAGGCAGAAAAAGAAAACATGTGTGGTTAGCTTTGTTTTCACCATAGTTTCTCCATTATGACTTCACCGGACTGCAGCTAAGTTTAGCATCCACTATTTCACAATAAAGAAACTGGGTAAAGTGAAAAATAAACTTCCTTTTTTAAATTTATTTTTTCCTGTCTTATCCTTCTACGGGATGTCTGGACCCAGAGGTTTGGACGCTGCAGTAGGAACTGAAAATTGCACAAAAAGCTAGTGAAGTTTTGTGTTTTGAGTCACTTGGAACTTGAGTCTAATCTTAGAAGTCAAAACCAAAATGTACAGTCTTACATCACACACTGACATTTCACAGGCAGATTTACCACCACAGCTAAATTATAACTTCCATAAGTACACCATTGTCTGGATGTACCCAGCTGTAGTCCCTCATGAATGCCTCTTCATTCCAGTAGCATTCCATCACATGTTTGGTAATGGCACGTCATCCTGCCTTATTCTTATCATTTCCTCTTTGCAGAAGTACTCGCGTGCCACAGAGGCGTCTCTTCCTGTAGCTATTGCATAAGTTCACAACATCGAGTCGCACCACAACCTGGCACAGCATCGCCTGATGAGATAAACAACATTTTCTACACAGGGGCCACATTGTCTTCCAAGTGGCGCTATTTTCTGTCGTAGACAACTGAGCGTCCTTTGTGCTGCTCTCCACTGAGAGGCCATATTTGTCACCCATAGCATCTGATTTAGTCATATGGCGATGGGATGCCTTGTGAAGCCTGAAGCTGGCATTCAGTAGCTCTGCAAAGGAATTCCACTTTTCTTTTATGTCACTAATGGGGCTATTCATTATGTCCCTGTAGGACTCAGTGGACACTTTGCTTTGAAGAGTTAAAACTCACTGAGTCAGTGTCCATTTGCAGGAGCTGCTGAAACGTCTTCTGTCACCACATGAAATGTAACAGGACGCACTGCTTATTATTGCACAATAATGCACCCCGCTCATTATCTATGCATTCTCCAAAGTTGCCGAGGCTGACTCTGTATGCGTTTGATGAATAACAAGAGTACACCGTCGGGTCCTGCCGGAGCATTAGTGGGCAGCTCTGCGGTAATCACTTCCTTCAGAAGGCCTGTTAGATGAAGCATTTAGAGAATGCGCGGGGTCCTGCATGGCAGCTTTTATCTTGGAAGGCCAGGTCTGCAGCTTTATCATCGTTATGTAATCCCAGCCCAGCCAGTAGCCACAGGAAAGAGCAATTACAGGATGACCCATTTTAATGCATCACTGTCAACCCAATTAGTGAGTTGTTCTAAGAGGTTTTTCTGGACAACCTGGGCACGCTCGACACCGAGTCACGTATGGTTTTCCATAATGTGCGCATGGGAATGGACTATAGGCAGGCGCTGTTCTCCAGTCATCATCCTCTACTGACGTCACGCAGAAACTAAAACCGACTGATCTATGAGACGATCGTCACTCGTTAATCGTCAACTATTCTGATAATCAATTAGTTGCAATCACTTTTTTTTCGGTTACAGCTTCTCAAATGTGAGATTTTGTTGGTTTTATTTGTCTTACAGGATATTCAACTGAATACCTTTGTGTTTTGGATTATTGGTCACACATAACTAGTCATTTGAAGATATCTGCTCTAGGAAATAATGAATAAAGAATATTTTTCACTTTTTTTACACTAATCAATTAATGGAAGTGATAAATACATTTTTCGCTCCTTTCATAACACGATTAGATAAATTAATATTCATTATATTGCACCAATTATTGTGTCTGAAATAAAAGAAATTAGTTAAAGTTGTACTATGTAACTTTTGAAATGAAATATAACACATTTGTTCTCTTACAAACAAAGAAGTTGAATTTATAAGCAAGTTAATGCGGCCACACTCAACTTAATACTCTTACTTGGTCTGGTCTGACCCATCATTGCTCAGTCACTTCCTTGACTTTTCGACTGGTTTCTATTACTGTTACATTAGGTTTTAGCATTTAGGCCTCATAGTAACATTTCAGGACCAGGATTTCACAGATGTTAGCAGATGTTATGTGAAGGGAGCTAACTGGACACAAAATCGTCGGAGTCTTACAGGCCGACTCTTAAACATTTCATCAGTATTTCACTTCCACAACATTTAAGTGTCGGATTAAGAACGGTCAAACTTGAAGTAGGAGATGCCTGAGATATTCTGACTTTTAACTCCTAGTATGGGTCATGCCACACGAACACAGCATCCTACATTTCCCATAATGCTAGTCTCAAGCCGAAGCTGAGATCAACCTGATGACATCATCCAGACATCATTTTTTTTCATTAGACATCATCCAGGTTTTGTACTATTGCCTTTCTCCGTCTTCAACCACCACCTTCAATCCACTCTGATGAAAAAACGCATTCTTTGATCATTTACACAGAAAAATGTAGAAAGTGGGATGATCTCAGTTACAAAGTAAGGGCAATGTGTGGAACATATCAAGGGCACATATCGGTTGACGCTGGAGGAGAACGGAGTTAACGTGTTCATTGACTTCATTTGTCAGTGTCACAGAAACGAAGCAGAGACAAATTTATGGCCCGACAATGCTGAAGCAGATGTGACAGACTCTGAATTAAACGTCCCCTCATTATTTCCCTGCTTACTATCAGAAGGCCAGTTAGTAATGAGGTACAGCGCTCTTGATAGAGATGCATTGCTCTCCGCGGGGGCCACTGAAAATTTGTCCAAGCTTAAATAAAATGAGAATAAAAATAATTGATTGGAAATCAATGCACATACATCATTCACTCTTTTGTTAAAAGGAGAAATGGAAGGGAAGAGAGGGGGGGGGAAAGGAGCTCCTGGAAAATCGATATTCATTCGAATCATAAATCAGAATTGAGTCAGTGCTTGCGGGGAGGGGAGATAATCATTGGCCTGGTTTTGGATTACATACTCCACAGAGCTGAGGCTTGTCCAGCCTGCAAATGTGTTTAGCTTTGTTACAATCCCCCCCCAGTCGTCACATTTCTTCCCACACACACACAAACGTGAACGGTGAGATCCTCTCATTGAAATGCATTGATGGTTTGGCGCGACGTCGGCCTTATGTGCCGCTGTCAGGCCACGTCTGGGGACAGATCAACATGTGTGTACAATGGGTCGCGTGGTGTCAGCTCCATCAGGCCGTCAATGAGGAGCCCCTGCCTCCCAGCAGCTCTTGACCTTGAGGACGAAGAGTGGGCCCCGCGAGTGCGTGCATGTGTGTGTGTTTTAGCCGCGGACGTACGTGGGGACACAGCAATCAGTCAGGACGCTCTTGTGATGTTTGGTGATGGAGGTTTGTGAATTGGTTTGTGCGCTCGCATTCAGAACAGGCCAATGTATCAGCTAGCTGATATATTGGGGTGGAAATCAATATTGTCCACCTCCAGTATGATGGAGGCTCTCCCCTGATCACCGCTGCACTCTAACACAGTGTAAGACCGGCAGTAACATGTATCTTCTTTGGTTTAGGTTGACGTCCTGAGATATTGGCCCTTAAAGAATCATCATTAGTTTGTTTTTGTTTTGTTTTTTTATAGGAGGCAGTCCATATAACTCCCACATTGATCAACACTGAACTTGTAAATACATCTGTTTTAAATATACTGAGGTTAGCTCAGCAGCCAAGTCGCACCTGCGCTCCAACCTGATTCAAAACGGACGTTCACAAAACATCACTATACTTGGTTCTGATGTTCTTAAAGCATCTTTGTAAAGTTTTCTTTGGGATTGGTTTGTAGATAGTACATAAATAAATCTTGAGTGAGAAAAAGTATTTATGGTGTTGGTTTTCTGCCCATTGTCCAGTGTCCCTGAGTCTGATTTATGGGGGACAAGGAGAGGACAAGGAGGTGCATTGCTGTGCTACCGAATACTGCCAAATTGGCACTCAAGCTGCAAAAGGCAGCAATTTTTTTTTAGTCTTACTCTAAAAAGATAGCAAAAATACTGATGGCAATGTCAGTCATTCCACTACTTTGGTTGAGACTGAAGTATTTAAGCTATTCTAATTCCCAGGTTCTTCTGTATGAGACGTGCTTTTGAAGTTTGCCTTCAAGCACATGGGTAATGTTGTGAAATGATTGCAGTTTGGTTAGGTGTGGGCACCAAAACGTCTTGGTTTGGTTTTGGAAAATATTGTTGACTTGGTTTTGGTTTCAGGACACGAACAGCAGTCCTAAGGGTGGACAGTCCGTGTTTGACCAATCCGTTGACCTTGATCTCCTCCCTACATGGGCTTTGTCTCTCTAAATACTACTTTGCATTAATATTTGAATTAATGGACGGCTGGATCAGTTGCTCTGAGCATCTCATCTTGTCATTGATGGATTTTCAGTTTGAGTCAGTTGAAAGCTGGACAAGAGGACACCTTGTACATCTGTATGAGAGACAAAACGTTGGTATTTGACAATTTTGGAATGAGAACAAGCTGTACAACATCTGTAGCATAGATTGCCATTACATTTGGTACATATATACCTGCCACCCTAAAAAACATGTTGGATTCCATAGAAATTTAATTTAGCGCCATTATCAGGTCAAAATTTTAGTTTGTCCAGTACTTTGGTTCACGACCACATACCAGCAAAACTAGTGACATTCCCATTAGCCTCAGCTGTGCTTTGTGTTAAGAAAATTAGAAAATGTTATCATGTACAACAAAGATGGTTAACATGCTAAACATTACATGCTAAACAACAACATGCATAATCACTGTAAGCATGGGGGCACACCTACATTAGCATTTATCTGAAAGCACCGTCATGCTGAAAGTGTAACCTTGCAGAGCCAGTGGTTCAATAGTAGTCTTGTATTTATTTATTTAACCTTTGATTCAATTATGAAAAAGTGAGAGACAAGAAAAACATATTACAAAACAGAAATAGCCAGTGAGGGCAGAGAGCGGGTTCTGTTTGTCCAGTGCCACATGAACGTGATCACACACCAGGAAGCCAGAAAATGATCATAATACCCTGGATTGGAAGTGAAACATACTATAAATCTCACTTTCATATGTTTGATATGTTTGTTAACACACATTGTGGCTTTATATAATAACAAAATACAATTACATAGTTATAAAATCTAATCAAATTTGGGATTTGGACTACAATTGAAAGCACTCCTTGTTCCGCTTAAAACCCTATAAATGTTACAGTAAGTGGGAGCTTGGCAGTTTCAGACCACCAGAAGCCTTCACAATACACCGTAATCCACTTTCAGTGTGTGTCAGTGCGTAACCTTGTGTATAGTCACGGTGTTTTGACAACAGCAAATCACCAGTGACCATGCAGGCTGTGTCATACGGCCTTGAGGTTATCACTCAAGTGAATAGCAACAGAGTCAGTTTCTCTTATCTACAGAGACGCTCTCCTCACCCTCAGGAGTCTCTGTTCAAATGAAACAAATAGCCGTTTCTGGAAAAACAAACAGCGAGGGGACCACACGTACCCCCCTCCTGACTGAGCTTCTTTCACTCCTACCAAAAACACATTGTGCCAGCCAAAGATTTCAAGTAGCGCTTTGTTTCTGAACATTACAGTCACGCAGGGAGAGATTTCAGAGGTAGATCTTACAAGTGCTGGAAAATTTTGCAGGACAGTTCAATGGTCATTGTTTCACGCAGGGTGGTGCATTCAGGGGGCTGAAAGTTGTTTTTCCCTTCATTGATGCCAGCTCGGCACTAAAGGCTACTACCATTACACAGGGTGGAGGAATGTTAAGTATTTTATTATTTTCTGCCAACCTCTGTGGGAACCAGCGCTCCCTGGCTGTTTCGGGGGTGGTATTTATCAAGGCCACGGTATAAACACAGACCCAACCCACTGATTAGGGAACTGGGATGTATTCATTCTACACTTCTGGGTGTGGGAGAGAAAGACGAGGGAGTGGGGGGGCGTATGGAGCGGGGTTACGATCAGGTTACCATGACCATGAACACGCTGGGCTGACTACTGTGTTCTCAGACTCTGATACAGGATCTCATATCACCCAGTTCTGGAGACTGACTCATAGTTTCATAGTCATACAGTGTTACAGAAACTATATCAGCTGTAATCTGTTAGTCATTCCTGTCACAGAGAAGTGATTGTTGTCTTAATTGGCCTCAAGAATTCAAGAACTTTAGTGGAAAATCTGATTAATTGATTTATATTTTCTTCCCGTGTTTGGTTCCTAAAATACCCTTTTTCCTAAACGATAACTGCTCTCAGCTCTTTTCTCCTAAAGGTTAATGGTTTATTTCATGAAGTGTGTACAATGCTAGAGACTGTTTCTAGTTTTATTCTCTTGCGGCGGTTAAAAACCTACTTTTTTCAACAAAAAATCCCAGCAACATCCACAAATGTACAGGGTTTCCCCCAGTGGATTGTTTGGATGAGGAGGTAAACCACCCTTATTTTTAAGCACTGTCTCATGGTCACTTTTGTTTATACACTATCGTGGCTATTGTTTAGGATGTTGCCTACTAACAGCAGAACAATAGCCACAGTGTGTTCTTCTCTTCTAAAAGGAGAAGTTCTCCCAAAACAGTGTTGCAGCATTCTCCGATACAGCAGAGCAGTTTTAAAATGTAGGTAAACAATCGCAAAAAACAAAATAACCATAAAACGTCTCAGTTTGTCCACCGTAATCCGATTTTCCGGAAGCAATGAGATCCCGACATTGATTTGAAAAGCTGTTGTTTGCACTTTTTCTAAGCCAAAATCTTCACTTTAGCTGCTAAGCTAAAAACAAGTCCCCATCTACTTCAGTTGTTTAGGAGAACGCTGCAGCGCTGTTCTGCTGTGAAGCTCCAGAAATGTTCTGTGGACTACAAAACTTCACCCGACTTTCTATTGGCACGAGCCTGAGTAGATAATGACTGAATTTACATATTTGGGTGAACTTTTCCTTTAAGGTTAATGTTTCATTTCATAAAAGTGTATGGATTTTATGACCTAGTTTCAGGCGAGGCGGCCCGTCTCAGTCATAAAGCTGCCTCGAGCCCTGAATGTGTAGAAGTCTATAACATTTTTATAATTTTGTGAACATGGAAATCACGATCCAAAGTTTCGGATCTCAAAACTATTTACAGTGTTCATTCTGTTCATTGTTTCATCCTTGACATATACTGCAGTGCCTATTTGCTGTGCAGCCGGGGTCACAGACACAGACGTGTGATTGTATTCCTATACATGTGAGAAGCCCTGCAGTCATTCATTAACCCTCAGTATTCAGTGCTGAGATTGAACTTTAATCCCAGCCTAAAACTGATTCTGATCCCAATTTTTAATCCACACAAAAAGACCCTAACACGCATGTTTTTACTTTTGAGGGACGTCCTCATTTTGTTGAACTGAGCTGAACTTATCTGCTAAATGAAAAAATAAAAAAACCTTAAACATGATAAGCTTTTTTGTACCTTGTTACAATCTGATACCGAATCAGTGTTTTACGATGTAACTCCCTCACGGTGCTATCTGAGTTCACGTCTCCCTCCGAGCCAGTGACCTGGGAGACAGGCCTCTGCCCGGGGGGTCTTTGTCCTCACACAACTTTGAACAATGTGACTCCGCTGCGTGCTTATCATGCTTATCCCCACTGAGATCTATCGCTTATTGCCGCAGATCTGGGTCACAGATCAGTTTCGGATTGAAGTCATCCGAGTCCTCTGCTGCTCTCGCCGATCAGAGGACTGAACAGAAACACAAAAGGAAAGAGAAACGCTTTTGTTTTGACACAGGTAGAGGGACTTTTCTCCAATTGCTTAAGTCTTCTAATGGATGACTTAAAGAGAAACTATCAGTAAGCCTTTGGTCATCGCATTAAGATTCTGCTTCCTTGTACGAATCAACATGCAGGATAAGATTCATCAAAGCAAAGTTTATGGCACTGTAAAGAATGAACTTTGGAAAATCTTTACTGTGAGCTGCTACTTTATTATAATTGTGTTTTTTTGTCAGGAGAGCTCATCAACAGCGGCTAATGCACAGTGTGAACTTTAGCTATCCGTGCTGTATAGGAAACACATCAGCTGCACTGCACCTTTTGCTAAGGTCGTGACTTTTAAAGGTTGACTCCAAACACGGGCTTTGTTGACTCAGCGCCTGTCTGTACATTAGGACACAGATAGTGGGCAGGCTAACAGCTTGCTGTTGCCAAAGTAACAAATCCTGCCCACTATGACCTCACTTGCCAGTGAACGCCGCTGAACTTTGAACAGTTATGTCATTTATTTGATCTGTGTGTCATCGGCATTTCCTTTCACCAGTTCCTCCCCGCTGTAGCCCTCCCTCTGTCCCCACACTTTAGGTGTTTTCTTTCCCTATCAAAAGGAAATCCTATCCTGAAACCCCTTGTGTCCCTCCATAACCTATTATGCCGTTGCTTTTGTCGCGTTCCATTGTGAGTTTTTCTTTAGCATAATTGTTACCATGTTAGCCCCATTCATTTAAACCTTGTAAGTCCATTTTCCCAAGCTTACATAATGGATATGCTGTGAGAGTGAACACTTGAGTGCACACTTTGATCTAAGGTGACCCATACACTGCAGGATTCAGTTCCCATTCCAGCTAACAATAACAAGGCTCAATAAATAATCATCAAGGTTGCCACAGAACAACATGTGTTCCTGTTTGTACATCATCATCTGGTCGCTGCGGCAATCAGATGATAATCATCGATGTTAGAGTCTCTCTCTCTCCCTCACCCCCCCCCTCAGCAGATACCTCTGCCCAGCTGAGAGTGACTCATTCATATCTCATGACTGCTTTCCAATGAAACTTGTTGTTCCGAGCAGCAGTTTCCGGGAATACAGACTGAGTGGTGAATTATGCCATCACACCACCTCAGGCTCCGGGGAATAGGGCTGACATAAACAAATATACCGAGTGCAAACTGTGCATACTAATGGCCTTAATTACTTGTCAGATAGACGTTGGTGTAGAGTGATGCCTGACTAGGGAAGTTTGAAGTCTTCTTTATAGGTAGATGAGGCAGGTAATGAGTCAGTGCTAATACTGCCAGTATCACTCCCACTGCTACTTTCAAGTGCTTTCATTAAAGGTCCCGTGTTATGCATTTTCAGGTTTACATTTTCTTCTTGGGCGTCTACCGGAAAATGTTTACATGCTTAAATGCTCAAAAACGCATCACTGTCCGTTGTTGCAGCACCTCTGTTCACCCTCTCTCTTTAAGGCTGCTCTACCGAAAAGCCCAGTCTGCAATTAAATATAACTTCCTGCTATATGGGACCATTAAGACTAAAACTGCGACCTTTAACTTCTCCTTCTATTATTACTACTGCAACTACTAAACTGCCTGCTGCTAATGATGCTGTGTGTCTTTCTACTGTTAACACTGAGCCGTAGAAGAAGAACTGAGATCTTTTAATGAAATAGTTCAACATTTTAGAAGATACCCCCTCCAGTTTATCACCAAGAGTTTCATGAAAAGATTGACACCACTTTCACGTCTGTATGCTAAATATAAAGCCACAATCAGCAGCTGGTTAGCTTAGCTTAGCGTGAAGACTGAAAAAAGAGAGGTGACAGCTAACTTGGCTTTGTCCGAACATGACAAAATCAGCCTACCAGCACCTCTTAAGCTCACAAGTTAACACCTTATATCTTTGTTTACTCTGCAAATGCCTTCCTGGATTTCCGCTGATTGCCCGTCAACTTCAGAGTGACGATAGGACTCCAGGAAGTTGCCGCGCTAGGCCAGGAACTAGTCTGGCAGATGACCACGTGTTTAAATGACAACTTGTTATTCTACACAGTTTTTGTAAGGATTAAAGGAACAATACGTAATGTGTGAGCCTCGGGGATGCTGGTAGGTATTTTCACACCTGTGGACAGCACCATGCTAGCTGTTTCCAGTCTTTATGCTAAGCTAACCGTGTGCTAGTAGTAGCTTAAGATTCAATTAAACTGGCAGTAGTTGGCTATAGAATGATGACACCCTCTGCATTTAGATTTGTTATAAACTTGGCTAATTTGACCTATTTTATATTGTTTGTGGTTTTATTTATTGTATAACTATTTTATTTGCTCATTTCAGATTTTCTGAATCTTTAACAAGTGTAAGAAGTACAATATTATCCTAAAATGGAGTCCGTATAAAGTAGCAGTATGTGCAGTAAATACACTTGTTACTTTCCAACACTGACTATTAATAGTGATAACAGTCAAGCAAACAGAACACCACAAAGCCTCCTGTGGATCACAACATGCAGTTCCCTAAAACCAAATTAAGCCTATTTTAATAGGCACCACCCTGGCACCCTCGCCGCTGCCCTAACAAGCACTGACTAACACTCAACCATTCCACAGCACAACATGTTGACGCTAATAATGAAGAGTGTCTCTGCCCTGAGCACCAAACCGGTGTCATTTTGAAGCCTTACTGCAGGACAGACACCACGAGGCCCTCCACGCAGCGGCAGGAAGGTGACACGAAAAGACGGACAGACAAGCTGGCAGACTAAAGCAGACAGGTAAACAGACAGACAAACAGGGCCGGGGCAATGCCCCAGAGAGCAATGACACGAGCCACTGCCTCCCCGCTGCAACACAAACTCAGACTGAGCAGGCGGGCGGGCGGGCAGGCAGGAGGGGAGCGGCTGGCTTTGCGAAAAAGACTGAAGAGCCGAGTGTAGACACACAGCAGCCCGCTCACCTCAAACACACAGCCTGTAATGACTGGAGACACGGCTGCCTTCCCTAGGGAACAAAACAAGAGGGTGGGGGGTGCAAAGCACAGACGCACAGCACCACCTCTTCCTCAACAAACCCTAATGGCTGGGGCTCAATAAACAACGGCAGTGGCAACAACAACCCAAATAAGCCATGACAGCGCGTGGGCTACCTGAGCGAGCTTCTAATTGATCATTCTCGGTTGGAGACTTCCCCACTCCTCGCTTCCATTGTAAGACATGCACCCCTTCTCGTACATGCCACAGTTACAGTTATGCATCATGGCTATTCTTAGCGCAGGTGTGCTATATTGTCGGGGTTCTTATTTTGAGCTCAGGCGCTTTAGCTGTAAACATATTCCGGAAACATTTATTCATAGAGAGCGTGCTCTTTATCTAGTTTGATATCATGAAGGCGGAGCTGGCTTATTTCTTTATTTCTAGGACACATCCTCAGCTGAGGCAGACATGCAGTCCAAGCATGTTCGACATTAGCCCGCAGCTGGCTGACCTATTGTGAGAATTAATTAACAGGCACGGCAGATTTTAGCACAGTTATTTGGGACTTTCTGTAGGTAGGTGTGATATGTGGGTCAGTGGGGAGCGACAGACACGGCTGGGCGTCATGTCATCTCACGCTATCAGCCGGTGACAGCCGCTCAGAGCGGCCTCAATAAGCGTGCTGATCCCGGCCGAGCCTGCTGACCAGCACAGTTAACATTCCCTCCCTTTACAGCCGCCTAATCCGGGAATTTAACAATGCGCCTGGCCTTCCAAACCAGGGATCAAATTCTCCCGGTTGACTCCGTATTAGCCCAGCCAGCACATGCAGCCCCGGCCCTGTGCCCACCCACAAAGCAGACGAGCAGAAATTCACACACTCACACCCTCGGTTCATTCTGCAGCCCCAGCCACACGCAACACTGAGTAACAGAGGGATGTTAATAAGCGCTGTGAATTTCTTCTGTGTTTCCTACCAGTTTTATGCTTCTTTTTTTTTCTCTCTTAATCCTTCCTCGCTGCTTTATGTGTGTTCCCAGTTAACCTTCAATATAAATTTAACCCAGCTCGGATGGCTGGTGGGGGTCTTTAACTTGTATTACGCTTTGCGACATTGACAAAAAGGTGAGGAGGGTGGGCTGTGTTTGCACCGAGGCGATGGGATCAAACCCAGGGAGAAATCTATTTTCTTGAGAACCTACGCCAGAGAGACGGGAGTACTGGACACATCCTGACATACAATTAGGGTGCACGGCACTGTGGGAGCATTGTAATTAGTGAGCATCATTTTCAAGTTTTTTTTTTTCTTCTTCTTTTTCTTCAGTAGTCACCCTTCCAGTATGAGCTCCCAGCGTTTCAGTCCAGGCTATCACAAGGTCAGATAGAAGAGATACCCTACGCCAGTGTCGGAACCTCTCAGCTGTATGCGGTAATTACTGGTGTCCTTGATATTTGATGTGAAATGGGGATGGTAACCTTTAGTGTTTGCCTGTTAGCCCACCCCTCCTCTCGCCACTCCTGCCCTCGAACCCCCCCCAACCCACCCACCACCACCCCTCCTCTCAGCTCCTGGGAGAACGGACGGACGACAGGAGGCTCACTTTGGAGGGAAATGTGAAGTGCGTTTGAGTGCCAGCTGGTGCCCTGGGACATGGTTAAACATCTTCTGGCCAAATGGTGCCTTGTCATGGCCGTGAAGCGGGACAGCAGTGTTGATGAGACCTGCTGTCCTGGGGAGGACGAGCGAGAGGGCGAAGGGCATGAAGATGTGCACTCTGGCCCTAGTCATAACTCTGTACTTCAGCTGGAGTTGTGATTTTGTGCACAAGTATGATCAAACATTAAGCGTATTCGAGGAAACTGGACATTCAATTTTGGCATGGAGGGCTCCAGATCTATTCATTTTTATTTTTAAGTGTATTTTTTGGCCTTTTGATGGCTTCATTTATAGGACAGCTTACAGAGATGACTGGGGAATGGGGATGACACGCACCAAAGGGCAGCAGGTCACACTCGAATGCTGGGCCATTGCAGAGAGGACAAAGCCTCTGTACATGGGGCTTATGCTCTACCAACTGAGCTACTGGAGCACCCCGTCAGAGCTATTTTTAACAATTTTAACAACATTATGGCAGTTTATGGCAAAACAATCCCAAAATTTTATCTATTTGGATTTGGGTACATGGACCAACGTTTTTTTCATGACACTCGCCAAAGAAGTTCCAGAAGCTACAGCACCACAGGAAGGAAAGCCAGAACTGAGTCTTTAACACATTATTCAATCTTAAAGACCCATAAAGACAGGTTATTTAAAAAATGGCAGGAGTTTGAAACAACTTTCGTCCACAAGGAAACAACAACACTGAGTCATATATTTACTGTTGCATGACTCATGATGTTGAATTGCTGTAATGAATGAAAGAAAAAGAACAGGCTGATCCCACCACTGAGCCACCGAGTTGGCAGGCACGAGGAGTCACACGGGGATTTTCAAAAATAGGGATTTATTTACCCAAAAAATGTAGAAAGTCACTCACACGTTTGTGCAACAAAAGTTCTGGGCCCAGAAGAGTTCAACTAAACTGGAGCCGTGACAAGTTAACATAAAGTGAGCAGAAGTGAGCAGAAGGAAGTGGCCTCAACACAGACAGAACTGACCATGAGGAGAACAAGCTGCAGTGAGACTGGACTAAAATACAGTATGAACGCTACAAATAGAAACATATGCGCTGCTAGTAACACTACATCATTTATGATGTAATATGTATGACACAAAAGCTATGTGTAATCATTTATCTGTTTGCTGATGTGTGCACAATGTGAATGTGAGTGGCAGAAGGCCAAAAGTTCAAAGTAACTAAAGAGAAAAGAGAACAAAGAAGTACAGTGTGTAACGTTTGGAGGATGGTTACTGACTTTTGAGTCAGCAGATGTGATCACAGTGCATCAGGAGACTGAACACTCTACAAAGCCTGTCACCAAAGTAGATCATCTGCTGAGAACGTTTGATTCTTTAGAGCCTCTGCAGCACCATCAGAGCAGGGACTGTTGTACAGGAACCTAATTTAAAGGGTAACTCCACCAATTGTACACACTGAATTGTGTTTACGGGTCTTGGGGGGTCTATGTGAAAAAAGTTGTACAAAGCCCTTTGTGGCTCCAGAGGAAGCTGCACGTAATCTGATGAATTGCCTTCAGTGATGTCACTCAGTGGCTGAGTTTCACTGTGAGTATTGTAGGCGCCAGGTTCTGAAAAGCAGTCCACTGTTTTATCGTTGCAGCCCTATAACGCTGGTGGCAGAATCAGAGATATTGCCATTTTTGTACCACGTGTTCCTTCATTCTTTTCAAACCCTGCGCCTAAGTTACCCACAATGCAACTAAGCCACTGGACATCACTGGAGGTAATTTATCAGATCACTTGCAGTATCCTGCCACAAAAAGGCTTTATTCTACTTTTTTCACTTTACTACTAACACCGATTTATTTGTACCAAAATAAATCGGTGGAGTTACCCTTTAATGGTTGTCTGTGAGCTTCTGTAAAGTCTCCTAGTTCTCAGTATAACATTTCTTAGTGTCGCAACTGTAATCAACCTTGATCTCTGGCTCAAATGCTGTTGTGTTAGGTACTAGAATTGGCCTGGAAAGTCTTGAAAAGCCTACACCTACATTACCCACAATGCAACTAAGCATCACGAGAGGCAATTTTTCATATAACGTGCAGCTTCCTCTAGAGCCACAAATGGCTTTATACTTGCAGTACTTCTTAACAAGACCTGTAAACACACTATAATGTGTGAAATTGGTGGAGTCACCCTTGAAGTCCATGGTTCCTAAGTCCCTCAAAAGGTTATTGGCTCCCTGAAAACATTCCTTCAACATGTTTAACTTCTAGACAAAAGCTGTCTCCTACTACTCCTGTCCGACTTTATACATACGGGCCTTAAACTGAGATCTCAAGGTGAGCGCGGATAAACTTCAGCAGATGAATTTAAAAACGGCCTTCTAGTGTCATAAAGCATTCTGCACAGTCAACAAACCCGAAAGTATCAAAAAGCAAAATACACTTTTTAATGAAGGGGCCTCTCGTCTAAGATATCTGAACTTATAAAGAGCAAACTTGGCAATAAACACACTATCAAATAGCTGCAGCAGTTTGTTAAGTAACGAGACATTCTTAAGAGGATTTGCAGCTGCAAACTGGACTTGTGATTACTTGTTCATATGAAAGCTAATGCTATAGCCAGAGTACTGAGACTCCAACATGGCCTGTGGCTACTAATTAGACTAACAACAGCTCCACCATCAGTGTCTGATGAGCCGCTTTAATTGGCACAGCAACAATTTTAAAAAGCCTCATGGCCATTACTCTAAGCTACACCTGGGATGGAGAAACTCCTCAGTCTGCTGCGTTTAGAAAAGCATAAAACAGTCAAATCACACATGGCTGAATTGATTGTCCTGCGTCGTAAAGGAGCTCCGTCCTCTCCCGTCTTTTGTTAGTGCTCAATGCAACTGCAGCCGCGCACATCTGTCATCTCTGCTCCTGCTATCAAGACAGCATGTTGTGTAACATACTTGAAATACTACGCTATAGAAACCCCGATGTGAAGACATTCAAGTGCAAATGCGGCGTGCTGCAACATGCCAGGTGTTTTGACAGTCGGCCGGTGTTGTACATCTCTCTCAAGCACCTACATCAAGTGTGTTGTGTGCCAACCTCCAAACACTCCCCCCCCCTCCACCAGCTGAATAGCACTGGCTTATATAACACAGCTTCACGCTCATCAATCTGTACGCGCCATGTTTATGTTCGCCTCTCGCTGTTTTTCTTGGAGGTCCCGTTCCGAGGGGAAGCAGCAATGGAAAGGGTGAGGCGCTCGTGAGCAAACATGCGCAAGCACCTGCATATCTGAGATGCCTGGCAGGAATTATCATCACTGTCCACTGTAAACACACACACACAGACACGCTGATCTCCCTGCACATGCTCAACAAAAGCTGAGGAACTCCAGCCTCATTGTCAAACAAAGTGTGGCCAGCCGGGAAACACTACGTGGATTGACTGGGATACGTTGCACCGGGGGGCCTCGGTTGGGACATGTCGCTGTGAGACAGGGTGGAAACAAAAAATAAAAGCTTCCTTTCTCATAGGTTTGTGTTGAAACATGTTTTTAAAAAAAACACTACTACCTTTACGAACAGGGGGGGCTGTGAATATCTCACTGTTTGTTCATTCCACTGATTGGAAATATAGAAGCTGCATCAATAAAAATATCACAACTGTCCTGCAATAGGCTATAATACTGCAATTACAATCGGTTGGGGAGTTCAGCAGTAAAATGATAATGGCTTTCCATTACAGTCATGGCAATAAAGACATTTGCAGCCACATTATCTACACCTATTGATATTTTTTGTCATTACTTTTGCAGGTAATTTCAAGTCAGCCGTTCTATTCGGCTCCTATTGATTTGGTGTGAAAACACTGAGAAGTGGTGCAAAGATATGGAGGTGAATGTGGCAGAGGGACTGAGGTCAGCAGCATTGTCCCAGTCGTGATCTCCATCTTCATCCATTGTCCGTCCGTGGTGCCGGCATGAATGGGGACTTTCTTTTTCTTCGATAAACTTCTGACCTCGACGTATCTCCCAGCTGTGCAAACATGTTGACCTTGGCACGCCATTTCCGTGGCGCGGAAAGAGGGCGATGCGGATAACGTATTCCGATGAGCTGATACCGGGATCCGCATTCATGGTTAAGTCGCAGAGGGGAAAAGTTTGATAAACTCCAACCATGTCATTGGGTGAAGTTGTGTTTAATGGCTCTATTTCGGGAAACCAGGTCAATGCGTCTTGTGCTGCGAGAACATCCTTCATCCCCCCCCAACCCAAAAAACAAACCTCTGTTTCCTCCAGGTGAGCATCGTTACCCTAAACCAAGCGGTGTCAGGGCACGCCGCCGAGCATTTGTCAGAAATTGCTCAAGCAATGGCTGGTTATTATTTATGGTGTCTTGTTATGGAGCCTCATTGCTGATGCTCGCTCCGGGCACCTGCATGCATTTCCATCTCCCGCGCTCATCTCCCGCCCTTTCATCAGACGTCGTTAGCATCGGGTTGTGACCGATGTTCCCGAAATCTCTTGGAGGTGTTTTTTTTTTTCTTTTTACACTTCAATAAAATAAGAGCCGGGAGGAGGGGGGGGAGATGAAGGGAGAGGGTTGGGGGGAGTGATTGCCACCTGCCACTTCATTCAACTGCATTTTAATCTGGGGTGTCTCGAGGAATCTCGTTCCGCAAATGACTCCGGCTGGAGGAGTGGCGGGCGCTGGAGGAAGGGAGTAGAGATTTGAGCTGCAGATACCTCGTAACAAATCACCTGGATATGAACTATTCGCTTTCTAATGGGAATCCATATTCATCTTCCTCTCCAAAAGATCTCCTGTGGGGATGCAGATGTGTGGCTGCTTTTATATCTTCTCCTTATCCACTTCCCCATCCGTGTACCCTAATCAAAACCCCCACATATTTTAAGGCCCTACACCATCCGCTCACTCATATTGAATTTCCATTGCTTTCACCGTTGAGTTTATGGACCACCTTTGGGATTATTAATGACACGGCACAGAGCTACACATATGAATATGGAGATCAGCCATATTGTGCATACACTCTCCTATATAACGGGATTGATCTAAATCTCTAATGTCTTCTTTGACTGATGGCACCACCCCTCAGCTCCGCACGCTTTTCTTAATAATGTGCCTTCCTCACTCCCATTATCTGTGTATTTAAAACCCAAGACCCCCTTAAAAAGCAGCTGTGAATGATAACTGTCCTCTACACAAACTCCTGCTGCTACTTCAATTCAATCTGCGGCGCAGATAAAGGGGTCAACTTCATGCTACAAGGGATCAAATTGAAGCTGTAACAGGTTTAGTTCTGGTGGTCCTTTTTCAATGTACAGAATTTGCGTTTTACTCAGGCGTCTTGAAGGGCACCTTCATGCTCCTCGTTGCCATTTCAGGAGCCTGCTGCTGTGTGCGTGCGATGCCCAGACAAGATATGTAGGATGAATTATTACAGTAAAGGGATTTTATTTATTAACTGGCTCGTGGAAGTTGGGAGCGTGCCAACTGTTGCTGTTCCATTCAGCGGCCTATCATCTGTATAGTCAAGGGCAGATAAATACTGTATGGCTGTATTCACGGTTACAGATAATATATAGCCACACAGTCTGAATCTACATTAGCGGAGAATTAGTCCGAAGGCTGCTGGTGAGCAGCCAGCGCGACGGCTGACAAAGACACCGTCGCAATATCTGCTGAGAGTTCACTTTTATATTGTTCAGGAAAAATGATGATAATTCATCAGACTGGAGTTTAGTTGGGTGTACTCCACCGATCTGACACTGGAATATATGTTTACTTATTGCGGGGAGTACTACTCAGCCTGGGAAAATAGCTATATAACGTCCTCTTTGGTGCCTAAGTGCAGCCTCACAGAGCAACTAGCATACCGTGGACTCTCAATCTTGTTACTGCAGGGTTCCCAAAGGTCCTTGAAATCATTGAAAGTTTGGGAATTTGAGGGGTAGGGGGATCAAGGCATTGAACATTTTTGAAAATAGACGGGTCTATGAAATGAATGGGTGCTTGAATTTATTTATTTTGTTTGGTTCTGTTGTATCGATCTTGATCATTTGTGTTTAAACAGTCTATAATGTGTTACAGGAGTGCAATGCTCGACCAGTGGACTTGTGCTTTTCAAAACCTGGCACCTAAATTACCCACAGTGCAATTCACCAACTGAGTGACATTATTAGATTACATGAAGCTTCCTCTGGAGCCACAAAAGGCTTCATTATACTTTTTTCACATATGCAGTGGTTCTCCCCCAAACCTGTAAATGCACTTTAATGCGTAATATTAGTGGAGTTATCCTTTAATTGTTGCCTGTGAGCTTCTGTTAAGCGTGCTCAGTGTTGTCACAGTAGTTAACCTTGATCTGTGTCTCAAATTATGCTGTGTTGGGTCCTTGAATATGAGGGACTTTGGCCTGGAAAGTCTTGAAAAGTCATTGAATTGGATGTTTATTGGAAATGTAGGATCCAGTATTTTGTTTTTAAATTAAGATTGACCCATACAATATCTGCTGTTCATCCCTTATTGAGGTGCAATACTCACAATTACGTTACAGTAATTAGATTACAGTAATTGCTGAACTCCTTGTTGAAGGACGCAGATGTGCACTTATTGGATAAGTTAAATGTCAGTGGGTGGAGTTAAATGGCCAGCTCTAACTTTAAGGTCCACTTGTATTACACTTTCACTTTCACACAAATATTTTGTATTCACTTCAAGTCATTATTATGGCAAAATATAACATGACCGGACTACAGACTTCAGTGTAACCTTCACGCTGAAAAAACAACAGAGAGGAAGTAATATTTAAAAGCGTGTTCTCTATTAACTGAGAACATGCGATCTAGCCGTGCTCACATTAGTTCACCGGCCTACCTGACCTCCCGCGCGGGTCGTCCTGTAACCTTTTTGCGAACGTAATGCTCCTGCACTCGTTCAGTACAACACCAGATCATTACCCTTTGATTGTAATTTGTTCCTCCATTGATTTTTAATTCTGAGCACATGGGAGTCTGTATGGGACAATGTTTGCCTCCTATACCAACAGCACCATAGCAACCACTGTAAACACCAGCCATGACAGACCCACTCAGGTTATTATACCTCAGATTATGTCATCTTTCAACGGCGCATTGCATAACAACAGCTACACAACAAGGGAGCGCAACATTGGCAGGTGGAGGACGCACTGTGATTGTTTGGCACATATTACTTTTCCAATTCCTCCTGCTGCAGTTTTTATTTTCATTTTTTTTATTGCTTAAACCTTCCCTGGAGGGCAAATTGTTTTTTTTCAATCAAGCATAACGAAGCCAGCCATGTGTTGTTGTGTAACCGCTGCCTGTGTATCTCCCTGACCTGCGCTGGTAATGAGTGTCATCTGCACATGCTTGTGGAGAACCCTGCAATATCAGCTGATAGTCATGTTTGTTCAGGGTTGTTGTCCCGGGTTAGGAATCAGCTCGGGGTAAACAAGAGGAAAAGAGAGCGCCTACACATGAGCCCTGGCCTCTCAGCAAATGACATCAAATTGCTCTCTTTATTTTTTTTTCCTCTCCCCCTCACTCTCTCTATTGGTTTTACAGTAAAGTGAAGCTGCATCATCTAACCAACAATTTCTGGGGGGAAATGCTCGGCTGCAGCACAAACAGCAGCTCGGAGTTTTTGAGATAAATGCGTGCCATTCAGCGTACGAGCAAAGCCTTTCACTCAGGGGCTCCGCCGTGTTTTTATTTGCGAGCAGCAATTTCATCTTGCCGTTTTCACACCAGTCTCAGGAATCCAATAAAGATGACTGACTACATTTTATCACTGCAGGATTTATCTTTCAGGAAGATTTACAAGTCCAGCCTGATAATGTGGAAAAAGGCAGAAATATGAAGAACTATAAACCAGGCATGATATGTGTTTTACTCAAACTTGCGAGGAGCGGCTGAAGCCTGTAATTCAGCAGCACGGCTACTACTGAATAAAAGAATTACACAGCTGATTTGTATTACTACACATCATTTGTGAATAAGAGGCTTGTCTTTTTTGTTTTTTTTACATCATTTCCAGGTCTTTGAGATGTTGCTATCTGATTCATATCAACAGGGTGACAGTGGTTCCTTGGCCCCGTGACTCAGGAAAAGCCTGTTTCACCCTTGACCTTTGTCATTATCCAGCAACAACATCGCGGGGCAGACAATCAAGGGATCAAGGCCGGCCAGGAGAAATCCTGTCCCCAGACGTAAAAAAGGATGCACGCCGTGATCTCTCCCCCTCATTGCCAGGAATTCAATTTCACTCAGCCAACATCTGCCAGAGATAAGTGAAACATAAACAATGTCATTCACAGAGAGAGAGAGGGGGCTCGGAGACACAGTGGTACTGACACATCCTTTAATTACAACCATGACATTTGTGCCCAACGTTCTTCTTTTCTGCTTTTTTATATGCCTGAAAAAAAATATTTGAAAGAATCCTTTGGATGGAATTAGGAAGGAATCAGTCAGAGGGGTCACTTTCAATATTAATGAGAATGAAAATCTATTCATCATGGACAATTTAAAAGATACAAACCATCACGCCTGGAAAATCTTGTTGAAGCATTTCGACAAAAAATATCCGTCTCTCGGAACAAAGACGTTCAATTTCCCGTTCAAAAGCGTGTGTCAAGGCTACAGAAGGCCACAAACCCCCACTGTCACCTGATACAAAGCCACGCGCCCTTGGGTCAATGCCGGTGTCGTGTTTTCTTCTGCACCGCTGTAGCTTAACTTGAAGGCTCCATTATGGTTGAGATGACGCAGACATCCAGAGTCCTGGTGTAACCCCTGAGACCTGACTCACTCTGTCTCCAGTAAACGTGCTACTTGGCAGCCTTGATGTTTACATTGTGCATCTTAGAGATAGTGGTGCTAACCTGTGACGGTGTACAGTAAACTGTGTATCCCTGCTGTTATATACACATCTTAAAAATTATAGTGGGGGTCTGTATGTGCTCCTGTACGTGCAGACTCCTAAATCATTGAAATGGTCCGATCTGAGGAGAACACTGTGGTTCTCTGACTGGATTTTATTCATCGCTGCTTAAGCAAAGGTGACATACGTTCAGAGTCAAAATATCAGATCAAAAATTCCAAATCAAGGCGATTTAAAGGAGCTGAATCATCCCAATGTGTTCCCTCGACTTTAGGGACCGTATGAAAATCATTGGTGTGGGCAGGGGGGCAGAATGTTATATTTCATTTCATCAAAAAGCTTCACACCAGTGTCTGAAAAATAATATTTATGTCACACATAACAACATGGGGAAAACAGAGAAGTTAAGCCTAAATTTAGAGTTGCTAAAGACAGTTATGACGGACACCGAAAGATGGAACAAGGAATCCTTATTATGCTCATTTTCAGGTCCATGCTTTTATTTTACGTGACCAATCGAATTATTTCGATGCTTTAATGTTAAAAAACAGATGAATTCTCTCATTCTGTCCATTGCTGCAGCACCTCTGTTCACCATCCAAGAGCCAAGTCTGCCCTGATTGGTCAGCTCACACAGGCCTGAGCAGTCTGTGTTTTTAGCACCAGCTCTGCCAGTATTTTCTGAAGCCAGGGCCGTGCTGGGGGCGTGGCTGAGTGCAGGGACTGTATACTGTAGTTGTGACATCACAACCTCACGGGAGCCCTGACGGCTGGTTTAAAGGCATAGTTTCTAAATACAGCCTGCGTACATTTCTCCATGGAATGAGCCCTTTGATAATTTCACAATGTCTATGTTGCACCTAGACCTGATTTTTAATAATACAAAAAAAAAATAGATATAACTTTCTACCTTTAATACAGTTTGCATGTGGTTAAACTTTTGGGTTATGGCACACCCAAAAGCCATCTTGTTGATGTCACTTTTCATTTTTTTGATAGAATAAATATCACTGCTCTACTAAAAACCGTCAGATTCCCTTTCAAAAATAAATTGCATAATTCTCCACCTTTTCTGACCCCCAAATAATTTTTGTACCGTCCCTGCTGATCTCTCTAACGAGAGACGTGACTGTCGGACCACCGGAAACTGTCATCAGTAGAGCAGGGATGTGCTCTACCTTTGTGCAGCTTTACTGGTGCCCTGCCTCAAGATTTATTGCTTATTGAAGTACATAAGGAACACATAATGCAATAACCTTATGCTGATGGAATAATATAATTTTCTCCTCACTGCCTCTAAGGAAAATGTAGCCCACTATTATCACTAAGTATTCTCTCGAGGAAATAGGAAAAAAAAGAAAGCCTAAAGGCAGTATTTGTGTTCTCTGTGTGCCGGTTGCATTTGGAAACACGGCACAGAATCAGTATTCATGCTGGCTTTGGTTATTTGGTGTGCAGACCTCATTATATTAGCATACCAGGAGGTAAATGACAAATAAATGCAGCACTCATCACCGTCTCTATTTCTAGTTGACAATGCATGTTCTGCATGAATGAATATTGATGCACAGCTTTCCCTCGATGGCTCATTTTCGAGTTAACATTCCCCCCCTTTTTTTCGGGAGAGGGATGAATTTTAAAAAAAGGAGGCAGAAGCAGCAGCAGCAGCAGCAAGGAGACTTGTAAGTAGCGCACATTGTTAGCATTGAAAACGTTTCCTGCTGGTAGTCAATAAACAGGATGCTTGCTGTGTCATCCCAGACGTTTGAAGACAGCTGCCGTATGGCAAAGAGAAACAGCTTGGAGTCTGCCACTTTGAGCCTAAATCTATTTCAGGGATTTATCCTCAGGTTTTTTATTTTTTTGGGGGGGGGTGAAATGGATGTGAAAAGCGAACCCCCTGCACACCCTCCCTCACCACCACTGCCACCCGCCTCCCCCTTCTCTCTTCTCAGCTCCTTCCCCCTTGCAGCTAGCTTCACACACCTGCTTTTTGTTCGACACAAAGCTGATTACACTTTTCAGCACAGCTATTCTTAAAAAAAAAAACCCAAGAAAATAAAAAAAGAAATGTAAGGTGTCAGGTTACTATGCAAATTCCAGTGAGAGCGTCAGTGAGAATTTAAAGGAATAGTTATATATAATATTGACACCGCTCTCCTGTCGTTGCATTAAAGGTCTTATTTGTAAGTAAAAGTTGTTTTTTGAGTCTCATCCCCGACTCGTCAATGCACCCAAAAAGCGTATATTGCATGTGCTTCACTCCATACGTCCCGTTAAGGACACACATTTAAAAATGGAAGTTGTTTATTCAATATTTGTGCTTTCAGAGGCCTTTATGGAACACCATTACATATAAGCCCTACACCATCACGGGTTCAATGTCATGCGTTGACAAAAGAGTCCGTGGCTTGTGTTGACGTATGTTTCCCCATGAAATAGTGCTTCCCTCCTGTTAAAATTGCATTTCCTGTAACGCCCCCTTCTGCAGTTGGAGGTTAGAGCTAAATATAAGCACAGCAGAGGTGAGTGGTGGGGTTAGGGGTAAGGGGTAAGGGTTAAGGGTCAGGGTTACGGGTAAAGGTTGGCTGCAGGTTAAAGTAAGGGGAAACACACGTCATCAGAGACTTACACACAAAACCAACATGTCTATGAAAACGGACATTTTGGCAGCAGAGATTCCAGACAAACACTTGGTAAATTTAGAGTTGTAAGTGTAAAATTTTAATGAGGGCTTTAGATTTGTGTATGCTAATAAAAGAATCCATGCTTAACTTTGCTAAAATATTAAACTTCTGAAGGTGAATGCTTCATAAAAACGGTAAATAAGGACATTTCCCAATGGGAGACTGCATCGGGTTACAGGTTACAGGAAAGGCTGTGATGTCAGGACTTCTGCTTCTATGATGTGTTAATTAGTGAGCTTCAGAGGTGCTTGGCAGATTTTCCCCCTGCTTCCAGCCTCTGTGCTAAGCTAACTGGCTAACCAACAGCTGCAGCTATGTACCATACAGGTGTGTGTTTACCAAATTGTCAAACTGCTCCTTTAACTCCAGAAAAATACCACCCTGTATCCTTGGATATGATATAAACCCATTAGATTGAACTCTCCCTCTTTATCTCTGCATCTTAGTTGAGCTTTTCAATCTGGTGCAGTTGCAGAGACTTCCCTCTGACTCCCTCTGACTCGCTCCGACCCACCCTGCTGGGCTCATATGGTTCCAGGCTGCACTGAGCACGCCCAGCCCAGCCGGTGGATAACCCTACTACCTCATCCCCCCCTCGGGACCAACTCACATCCTTCCTCCTCCGTCCGCACTCTTTACCATTCTCCTCGTATCTTCGCTCAGCTCCACTTCCCTCCACAGTGAGAGAACCACCATCTGCTACAGCCCAAATCCCCAGCCGCCTCCCCCCCCCCTTTAAATCTCCCAGCCTCCTTCCTCATCCACACTTGTATCCCAGCGGCAGGAAGCAGCACCTGCCTCTTTACCTCACTTCCTGTTGTCAGAATCCTTTTTTCTTTTCGCCTTTTGTTTTTGTGCAGAGATTTTTATGCCCTCACGTGTGCTGGAAAATGTGGTGGACTTGCCATTCACTTTCTGGCTCCGTTCCCGGCTCCCACAGTTGAGGTTGTATTTTCAGTGACAGGTTATGTCTGGACACTTAATCTGCTCTCACAGACAACCTTGGCCACCGGTTTCTCCCTGACCCAGGACACCCCGCAAGCAAGTTCCTGGCATAAATCACACCTTCCCCCCCACCTCTGTTGGAATCTTATCAATTCATCCGTAATATCCTTTGGGGGTTGTCATCTTTACAGCAGCATAAACAAGACAGCGTGTCAGCTTGACCTCTTATTTAGGACAAAAAAAATGGATGTGGAGCGTAAAAGATGTTAGGCTACATTAACTCCAATTGCCACATTCTTCTGTCACAACCCATTTCCCTGCCACTCTTGCCATTACACAGCTTAGGAAATATTCTTATTGTTTATTGCAGCAGTGACTCTATTGAGTTAGGTAACTCAAAACAGGATGTTTTGCTGTGCAATTACCGCTCACAAGGAATGATGGAGGAACAAACAGAGGCTGAAGTCACAAGGAACAGTCACTTCTGGTTTTCACCGGGTGGATGTCCATTGTTTCAGACTCTCTAGTTATTCTTTGTTCAGCCTGCTTCCTGTACTATCATTAGTCAGGCCCATACAGTCAGCATACCCATGTGTCGGGTCATCCCTCCATCTTGTGTGGCCTGTTTTGTGGGCACAATAGTCTTCCCACACTGGGGTCATGCTCAATAGTTGTAGATCTCCTTTCCAACCCTGTCTCATAGAAATAACCATTGCGCTACCAATTTGCAACAGTAAATAAGGCAAATAAATTGAATACATAGAAACTAACACATGATTCAAGATTCAATGTTTATGATTAGGCAGTAAAAGCACTTACACCTAGTTAAATATTTTAAAAAGTCAACACTGACTTTATAGGTGCAATATGTAAGAACTGTCTACCTTCAATTCATATTCCCAACAAATAGGGGCAGAAAAAGAAAAAGAAAAAGTAGAACAAAAATGGTAGAGTTGTGGGCCAGAAAGCCAAAACAATGAGCTGGAAGATGCTAAAACGGTCCATGGGGTTGAGGAGAACTTAAGACTCATCAAGATCTTTCTCTGGGATTATCACTAAGAGTGACCCCTTTCATGCAGACTTCGTTTTTTGATTCATTGTTAATATAAAATATTGATTATAACCGCTTTAAAAATCCAGTGAGTATGATTTAGTGGCATCTAGCAAGCAACTAAGTGGCCCTAATGCCGCCCATCCATATGGTGGTTACTAAAATAACAGACACCCTCTCTGGAGCCACTGTTGGGTTTGTCTGTTCTGGGCTTCTGTAGAAAGATGGCGGTGCCACATGACACTTTGGAAGAAAAAGGATCTGCTCCCTCCATAGATGCCAAAACACAAAGATTCTTAATTACAGGTGATTATACACTAATGAAATCAATAATGTTTAAACTATTATTCATAGTTTGTTGCATTATTATAATTCAGGAGCTGATGATACTATCTATAGCTAACACAGCTGTCGGATACAGTATGTAAGATAAATGTAAAGGCTGTAAGCAGTGCAATATTTTCTTCTGAAATTGAGTGGAAATACTGAAGTAGAAGTTCCCCAGAAATTCAAATAAATCACCAGTTTCAGTGTGTGGTCAGTAATGTGGTCTCTCTTGCCGATTTGATGGAAGATCCTCCCGGGCTACAGTTTCACCCACCATTAGAGATCACTAAAGTAATTTCAGTATCCCTCAGTTTCAGTTTAAAGATTAAACACTTGTGTGTGATAGACTAAATGTTGTTTTAGAGGCTTTTCGCCCTTGTAAATCAGAAGCAAATGCGCTCTGCTGTTAGTTTTTTTGGCATTGGAATTGACTTTATCACTTTGCAAAGTTTTATAATCTTTTCTCCTTGAAAAAAGGCCAAATTCACACCGTCTCAATGCAGCCTCCACTAAATGGACTCAAACGCCAGCCTTTGTTGTTCCCTCATTAAATCAGATGTTGTTTTTTTTATCACCTCTATTTACTTTTTACTGTATTTTTTCCACATTCTGCACCTTATGCTATTTCTAGTAACAGAGTTTTGTGGCAACAAAGGAGCCAGTGAATAGACTGTTGCTGTGTTATTCATACTATCAGTCCAGTCATAAAAACCAACATCATCGATACACTGGACGACTCTGAATCGATACCCTCCTGCTGATTTAAATGGCTGTGTGAAACTGTTAATAGAACATCTCAGGGCCTGAGGCTGAATGCATTGATCCTATACAATGTTTTCACTGGGTCTGGATAGAGAATATTGATACACTGAGTATAGATCCTCTATATTAGACTTCACGTGGATGTGGAGTTCCTAGTCTTTGAACATAGATTGGCTCATGGAGGGCATGCGTATGAGTGAATATATTACTTTGTGTGGCTTTTCCAGCATTGTGAGGTTTTAGGTAAAGATGCTGCACGAGCTTGTTGATGCAAACATGATCACGACGGACCCAACGGACGTCAGATATTCATGATTAATGGGCTTCAAGGCTGATTGATCTGTCTGAGACTTCCATGACAGACAAAATGTTTCATTATATCAATCAATACGAGCGTCTGGCCTGACAGCACAGTTTCATTATGAGTAAGGAGTTAATCTAACGTTTCATCTACAGTGCGTGATGAGGGTTATTAGGGAACAAAGTTCAAAGATCAAAGCAGCTCTCAGAAGTTGTCCTCTCCGATGTCACTGTTGCGTTGCCAGGAAACCAAACAGTGAGGCGATAACAGGAAATGATTTCATCGCCTCCTTCCTTTGAGTTACAGCAGGAGCTGACGTGCTGCGTTGCATGAGAGATGTGTGTGTGTGGGGGGGGGGGGGGCAAATTATTATTATTGGAACATGGAGCTGTCAAATCCCACACGAGCTTACATGAATGCTTACACAATGAAGCTTTTTATATAAAATATCACTCAGAACACTTGGAAGCAGGTACGTAGGTATTGTAATTTTCTCCAATCATCATTTTGTGGTGACATATTAGATAAACTCACCTCAAACAATTATTTAAAGATATAATATGTAACATTTCTGCATTTAAACTTTTGAAAACAACTAGACCGTTTATTTAGGGGCGATCCATGTTGGCATTGTTACATCTAATTGGAATGCAACCGATGCAATTGATAGACTTTTTTTCAGTTGTGTACTTAAATTATCCCAAATGATTTCAACAAGCGTCAAACCCAGAGAAATCTGTGTTTTATCCAAGGAAATGTTGCGTTTCGATTGGTCACCTGTCGCTGTAAATTCCAGGAGTCAGAGAGCAAGGAAGGAAGTTGGGAACATGACTGAATGTATCGTGAATAAAACTTCCGTTCACGTTTCTGCCTGAGTCACGTTAGATAGATTCTCATCAGCAATGCACCAACTGCTTTTTTTAAATAAGAGGTCACAAGCCAAAAAGGCTGAAATGCTTTAGTTGATATTGATCAGAATATTTCTTAACTTACCACGTGTTCGAAGATAAAACTATAGCTGTAAATTAAATGTAGCAGAGTAAAAGTGTAAAGGAACTACTCAAGTAATGTAAAAGTGTCCTGAATGTTTTCTTAAGGACAGTATTTCAGGAAATTTTCCTGGATATTTTCCACTACTACTCAGAAAAGAAGAAAGAATACAGATCATTCATGATAGGGGACATTTAAATAGTCTTTGGTTTTATGGACATAAATCTGAGTGATTGCTTCCTGTTGCCTCACAGAAAGCTGCCTTAATGTGTGGTGGCAGCATGTGAGTGCCTCGACTACTGATCTGCACTCCTTTCATTAGAAGACTCAGTGTGCTCAGCATCGGAGCTGGCTGATGGTTGCCAGGTCAGAGCCAGAAGGGGTTCATCTGTGCAGATAAGAATGAACCATACCAGAGCAGCCTCGGGCGTCCTCTCTGACATCTTCTCATGCCTGCTTGATAAAGCTGGGAGGAATGTAGTGTCATGTACACGTCCTCTCTCCTGAGCTCCCCCCTCCATCTTTTGCCCTTTAAAAGCAGGACGAAAAGAAGGATTTGGACTTGAATATCCACCAGTGTGTCACGCAGAGGGTTGCTGGTGTCAGAATCAGCTCTATTTGCTTCGTTTTGATACTAAGTGATAGTGTCTCTTAATGAATATTCAACTATGCCTGATGTCAAAACATGGCTGATGTAACAAGGCCTGTTCATCCTGAAGATGTACACCTCGGAAACCCTCCCAATCCCCGTTGTGTCACACAGCTCTGTCTCTTCCATTAACATCTTGATAATAGCCCAGCGGTACCTGTCAGGGGTTAAAAGAAAGACTTCAGTGTCTGCTCCCTCAATAATTTGTAGCGTTTTTGGCCTCGGCGGGGGGAGGCCCAGGCCTTCTCAGGGGATTCTTACTAAAGCCGAGTGTTACGTTCCCAGAAAACATGGCTGGAATTTGGCTCCGGGGCAGATGGGTATCCTTTTGACAAGAGGAGGGTGGAATGTGTTCTTTGTTGGAGGGAGTGTTGTGTGTTGAAGGGAGGAGGGGGCTGCATCTGAGTCGGTGCCAAACTCCAGCCAACGCTCGGTGGATGAGAGATGTATATGTGATGTAAACATGTGGGGAGCTGATGAAAACACGCATCTCAAACAGAGATAGCGGATCTGGGCTGAGCTGAACGAGAGCTGGAGGGCGGTGGTGGTGAAGTATTAGAGCCGCTGCTCAGCTGTGTTCAAGCTTTGATGCTGCGCTGTTTCTCTGAAGGTTTTTAAATTATATAACTGTGCCCAGTATAAGATTGTTCATCTAATTTGATTTTGAATTTAAAGGCATTTCTGAATGTTTTCAAAAGAGTGCTAAAAAGTGCTGTGCAGTATAAAAAGGGGTTATAAATTAAAATTGCACTGAAAATCTGACAAAGAAAGCCAAACAAAGGAAGCGTAATAAATTGCTCTTTGCTTAAATTTAATATGAAAACATTTTTTGATGGAGACACTAATTTTTCTAGTCTAATTTCTTCCTTATTTTTTGTACTTTCATATTCCATCACAGACCAACCAGCTTTAGTCTTAAAATAAAAGAAAACTGCCAAAAAAGCTGAGTATGGGCAGCATCTAGAATCATCAACTCATTAAAGACATAAACTGTAAAACTGACTTCAAAACCACCAGCCGACAGTCCACAATCAATAATATGAACAAAATGATTACGGCCCGCGCATTTAGACTCCATTAATATCCTCAAAAAATGTAATTGGTTGGAAAATATGACAATAGCACAGGCTTAATATTGTCTAAAGGCAGAGGGAAAAGGTTCAATAAACTCATCACTGCTTATTTCTCAGTATTGATCAATGAACCTTCCCACCATTAGTGTGTTCCTTAATCAGCCTTTTCCATTTCAATATTTCAATCAGGAGAGACTAATTGAAAGACCGGCTTGAAAAGTAATTAAATTATCTGACCTAGAGTGCACAACAGGAAAAGTTAAAGAAATGTGTAATCACATCATGAAGTCATCATTTTTCCGGGAGTAGTCACGCTACAGGGCGTACAGGAATATCCCCCCAGGTAGCCACTGAGGGTGGAGAAAAAGTGACAGAAGGGCTTGGCTGAAGATCTGAATAGATGAGGTACTGCTGTGAAGTGAATGCAGCAAAGAAAGGAGCAAATTTTCAAGTTTGACAGCAACGCAATGATGAGCTCACAGAGGTTCTGTCAAAATGGGATTGGTTGAAGTCAAGCATGAGAATATTTTTCCTGGTTTCATTAAGTTTCTGATCAATTTCCAGTTCAGCATTTCACCTTTTTTGAAAAAATAGATCAGAACTCTGCTCCCCAGAAAAACTGCCACATTTACAAGGAACTATTAAGTGCCAATTTAACCACTATAGCAGTGAAAAACAACAAGCAAAAACATTTCTATCATACCCTTCATTCAAGATGCAAATTCAAAATTCTCAATACAGAGACTACTGTCCTCAAGATCACACTGAATGCGTGTGCTCTGTTTTATTACTACTTGACCTGATTGCAGCCTTTCACACAAAGGACTCTTGTATACTGATTGACAGAATAAAACACTTCATTGTTCTTAATTAGGTATGGAGTCCCACAAGGCTCAGCTCTTGGCCCCGTTTAATTTCCTCCTGTGCTTCGGAACAATACACACCCTCGTGGCACCATTTTTTACATTTTCATGATGAAGACACCCAGATGTAGCTCCCAGCTATCATTTTCTGAAACCAGATAATAGGAAAATATGAAAACTGTCTGACCGCACAAGGAAGAAAAAAGATATCGCAAACAGAAATGCTTGTCATTTGCCCTCAGCACATTAACAAATGGGTATTGTTGATTAAAATCTTCTAACTGGCTCCAGACTGTCCAGAACTCGTGGACAGAATCACTTTACCCCAATTTTAGCCTCGACGCACAGGCTGCCTTCCTGCCAGAATTGATTTTAAAATCCTCTCAATAACTTTTACAGCACTTCATGCCCTGGGCCCTGCTACATGCGCTTTATGTTTATATCACCACCAGTGGTGGTTCACTTAGAATAAACAGAAGAAGAGCTTGGCAGTGAGCATGAAAAGAGATAAACAGTACATGGCTGAGAGAAGACAGAGAAGTAAGCAACACTTACAGGAACCGACAGCACTAGCGACTCTGTTTGACTGACCGGTGATGTCTCGAATGTGAAGTGTGCATTTTTTTTCTTCCAGTAATTAGTACCAAAGTACACACACAAAAACACATTGGCTCTTTAACATGGCTCAGATCTAATCCTTAAAGCTGCAGCTATGAACACACTACAGGGTCAGTTTTTAAGCTCTAAATATTGAGCTTCACTTCTCAAAATTAGAGAGGCCGGGGTGTTTACTGGACTTCGCTGAGCCTCTGTTACATCCTCCAGGGAGAATAGTCTCTTCCCATTAACTCACCCAAGGTTGGGGCAAGATTTTCATCTCCAAAGATATGCATTTCTAAACATTGTATAAGCATTGTGCATTATTCATTGGGCTTATTAGAGGAGGTGGACTTTGGGTTATTGCAAATCAGAGGAACAAATATTAACCCATAACATTAGCATACGAATGAGTAAGCTTCTCACTGAATGACTTACAAGGACTGGTTTCATAGAACATGCCCTCAAGGTAAGCGCTGCTCCATACCTAATACAAACAATATAGGGTGGAATTAAAATTGTATGTCATCTGGTCGCGTAAGGCCAATTTTGTTTGCACCTAGACAATATCCTGTGTTTTGTAGTCATCCAGAGACCCCCATCATTATGAATGTCACTGGTGTTTTCTGTATTTACCACGGAAAATAACACAACTAACCTCGCTAATAGGAGTCAGCATACCATATTGCTGCTGTTCCGGAAAAGTACATCAACAAAGAACGTTATGGCTGGCTTGCTCGCATCATGTGGACCGGGTTGCAGCTTTGACTCAGTGCACATGCCTGCACATATGTTCCCCCTGTTTATGACGTCTTTGAGCATCAATTCATTGCGGATGAAAATCAATGATCCTCCAGGACCAGATTGTCTGGGTATCGCCCCGAGGTTTTATTTTTCTGAGACTGTAGCCTAATGAGGCCCCGCAATCCCTCCTTTATACACACATGCACATTTCAATGCCATCCTGCACCGCCCCCCCCAACCCAGCCGGCTGGCCCTACACTCTACATGCCCTGATGCAGATGTCTTCAACACTGGATACTCATTAGCCATAGGGTGCAATTCCAGCCTTGTCTCACTTTTTCATTCATTATGAAACAGAAGTATTGAAATTATTCACAACCAGTGAGGAAAAACCGGTACCACGAGATGCAAGCTGATACGGCAGACTGAAACACTACCAATGCATCATTTTTATGAGGGATCACAAGCTGGACTGCTGCTGTTTAAACAGCCAAGTAAACATTTGAATAGATTTCAATTCAATGGCCTGCATCAATTTCTAAGTGTCTCAAATTTAGGCCTAAATATCCTTCATGTCAGCTTACAAACAGTTTCCAAAGATAAATTAAATGGTTTTTCACACTAAAATAGTATAAAATACACATTTTTCTGCTCATTTGTGTCAATCATGTTCAACTTGGCAGCATCCTGCTCGTCTGTGGCCATCAGATGCTTGATGGGAGTCATCACACTTCAGTCATCAGGCAGCCTGTAACGACTTGTCATCTCAGTGACGCGCGCATCTCAACTTTGCTTGACCCGGTTACATCACTTCACTTCTTCTCAGCTTACTGCATTTGTCACATTTATATTTTCATCAGCGGGTGAGCATGTGTGTGTGTGAGCGTAGGTGTGTGTGAGAGAAAGTTAAGGAAGCTTTCGGTGCCTGTTTTGATCCCGAGCGCAGCGTTTTCTAATTTGCCGTCTGGTACACAAACTCCTACCAGAGCAGGTGGTTGAACATTTCCAAGCGTCACCAAGTTTGAAGATGAACATTGCAAATGCACATTCAGAGACCAAATATGTTTCCTGAGAATAATATGTTGACAAGCAACACAATGTGCCGCAGTTTCATAATCCAATCAGGCTAATTGATCGTTAAACCACATCACCCTCAGTGTTCCTCTGAAGCTTTCCATTCTCACATGACACAGATGCATTTTCATAATGCAGCTGTATGCGTTTGACAGTGCTAACTGTAGCAGAAAAAAAATGGATCCTTAATTTTAAACTGTAGAAGCAAATAGATTTCTCATATCTGGCTGGCCCTCATGATACCTTGCATGAATTATAGGCGCAACTTCAGGTTTGGCTGTCATTAAACTGGATCTAGTCATTTCCATGATAACAGGACTATTGTGTGAATGCTTCTAACCCTATTATTATTGCTTAGCCCACTTAGCTATATGCTTCTAAAGCCTTGAAAGTGATGCCAGTGCGTCAGTTACTATGGTACTTGGTTACTTACACTTGTTCCGACAAGCACCGAAGTATCAAGCATAATCGTTTCCCCAAGAATGTCGCCAGGAAACTTGTGGATAGTAATGGACACTCAATAGTTTAGTCAATAGTGAGCAGTGAATTAAGATTTCAGGCACCTATTTATCCACGTCATTTTTGCTGTAACAGCTGTAGAATCAAACAACTCTTTTACATCTATAAGAGACGGTGCAATGCATTGTGGGTTTGTCCGCGGGACAGAAACTACCTTTTTCATTCCATTGTATAATTACTGAGGGAAATACATGGCAGATACATTTACTAGGAATGAGCTAGGACACAACCAGCTTAAACCAGAACTGGACGGGATCAACAGGAAGATCTTAATTTATCGGTCAAAATTGCTATATTTATTATTTATTAGAAAAAAATTTACATGACAACCACAAATTATTTTTTTTAAATGTATGTATATATATATATATATATATATATATAACTTGTATTAATGAATCAAGTTCAGTCAGCTACCCAATGAGGATTCTCCTTCATCACGTGTATGGCTATTGATCGACGCATTTTACAAAGATGATACTTGTTCTCATAAAAAAGTATGTAATCTTTACTGGACTGCTCAGCCCTAACATTAACAGACTCAGAATTCAGACACATAAAGGTGGCAATCTGTAACTACCGCAGATCATTCATCCCCACAGCCATCAGACTGTTTACTTTCCACTCACTTGTTTGCTTTTGTAAATATCTTATTGTTTTTTGTAAATATCTTGTGTTTTTCTATTTATTTTCTATTTAATATTTCTATGCATATTTTTCTTATTCTTACTTGCACTGTTACACCTCGAGCTGTTGTAACATGTGAATTTCCCTGTTGTGGGATAAATAAAGACAATCTTAATCTTAATCTTAATTAATAAGGGTTTGAATATGCACCTATGTCTGATTTCATATGAAAGCACAAAGAGCTTAGAACCTGACCCAGGGTTCAAGGAGCATATTGTTTTTACAGTTTTGATGTGTGTTAAATATGTAAAATCTGTAATTGTGGCTTCATAAGATGTAAGAGGCTGTTATGTCACATGAGCTATGTTATGTATCAAAGTTTTAATTCAACATAATAAAAGAAATAGCCTCGGAAAAGCCAGTACAATAAAATTAATATGATGCTCTGGCAGTATTTTGATTTTCCGTGGCTCATGCCTGATACTCTCCGCCTTCCCCTAGCCAGACAGGTCAGTAATGAGAAAAACTTGTTTTACTCTCGAAAACATGGCTTTCCAAGGCTGGATGGAAACACTTTGTTTGGCTCTTCTGACCAGAGCCTAAGTGGGTCAGCCATAGTAATGGGCTGCTTCATCGTCTTTCGTCTGGTAATTTGGAGCATTGATTGAACTCAGTCTCAACTTTCCGTTAACCTGTGCAGAGAGGCAGAAGACACGGTATCACTCAGGAGGAAAGACAGATAGAAATAGGAGGAGTGGTCGAAGGGAAAGATGATGTTCTCATACGCCTGACTTGGTCTCCGAAAAGGAACATGTATTTCCAAATATAGCAATGTGACCCGAGCACATGGTATTTAGATCTCCGTAGGCCCCATTCCACTGAATGAAAGTTAGCTGAAAAGCAATTAACTGGTCAATATGACATGATTTATACTCTTTGTTTACAGGATGAAATGTAAGCAGCTGCCAAAATTAATTTTCATGTGGACATGTTCACACTGTAAGCATAGCCTGTGGTCTTTACATATGTAACCAGCATTCACCTCACAGTTTCAGTCCCTGAACCATGCATGAACAGTGAAGTTAACTTACGTGCTGTGCTTAAAATTGCACAATTCCTTTCGCAGTCACAGTCTAGCTGATGTATTTAGGCGTAATATAGTGTACATTGCTGTTCCGATACCAATAATCTTGTTTTTATAATCAATGACTCCCAGAGGACATGTGATGGATCGCAACGCTGCATGAACATAGCCCCGACATTAATGATTTAAATTCTCAATACCGGCCAGCGCCGTATTGTTTGTCCTTGCCACATTTCGGCACATCTATTTCGTATCGAATGCCATTCATCATTCCTCAGTCAAACATGTTTCATGTGAGTACACATAATGTGGTCGTAAAAAGACGGATGCTGCGCCGCATAAGAAGCAGTAGATAATGGCCCTTTTTGGACTTGAGGGGATTTGTCACTTTTGTTTGTACACCAAATAGCAAAGTACATCAGCAAGGACAACTGTGGTTTACACGAACCATTGGCAGGCAGCCAGGCAAAGAGTAATAACAGAGACGGGAAGAAAAAAGGAGCTACCTGACATCATCTATTGCGTTGAAGACCGACAGGAGAGTGATGTACTCTGTGTCACATAGGAGTTTTTAAAGGGCTTGAATTGTAGCACAGACTATTACGACGGCTGCTTCAGGAGCCTCGCTTTCCACCTTATTCGGCTATCTGTACAATTATTTTGAGTATGAATCTTACACTGAGTGCATTGAGTTAACATTCAGACAGAAATGCTATTTTCTTTGTGTGAAAGTAACAGCCTATTGAACTACATCTCAAGAAATAGGCTATATCGTGACCCTGTTATTCATTTTCTGAGCACTGAGCATATTTTCCTGGCTGCTGTTCACACTTCCAAGAGGTGACAGATTATTTCGAAACATTCTAATTTCGTCTGTAGTCCATTTGCAGCCCTCGGAGGTCAATAGATAGACGCTGCACCTACACACATATTATTTCTCCCCTGTGGCCACCCCCTCCCTCTCTTCTCTTTTCTGACAGAGCTCTGGCTGCCTGAGCCAGATGGCATTTCTCAACACAAATGAACCCCGCCGTCGAACGCATGCCCGTAACGCGACAGAGAGAAAATAGTGATGGTCCGAGTGCGGTGTCTCTGAATAAATCATGGGGCTGGAGAACAAAGGCTTCCAGCGGTTTGATCAACGAAGCTCATTTAAATCTCTTTTTAATGCGCTAAGACCTGCAAAATGTATCAACCTGGCTGCATTAAACTCAGCTTAACATTTACAACGATGGGGAACCTTGTCTGAAGGAGCTGTTAATTCCTCATTTATTCTGTGGAAAAGGACACTCTCTAAGGTGCACCGACTTAATCTCTATTAGTCGATGACAGTGTGGATTTTTGCTTTCATTAATCGGCCAACCTTTCTTGACGACGGAGTAGAGACGCAGCTAGTAGCAACTGTGCTTTTATTCTACTTAATCCTGTGTAAAAAAAAAAAGACCACGAGAGATCACGTTGGATTTACAACCTGTTCTCATTTTCAGGTTGTCAAATAGTGAGAAAGTTTTGTCCAGTCCTTCATGTCTCATACAGACGCAGGCTAAAGGTACCCAATGAAACTACTTGGTTAAGTACATTCCAGCTCTCAAGTTCTTTTATCATAATCTCTGTAGCGAGGGAAGGTCGTCTGTGGCTCGAGAAGAGCGTGGATAGTTCTTGGCCAAGTGTTGTCTGAGAGATACGGTTGAAGGGCAGCACAAGCAGTGGCCCCAGTCCAGCAACGCACAACTAAGTACACCACAAGTGCCATATCACCTATAGCTATTGGCCCAAGTCTTTTTTTTCTAGATTTGGGCCACATACATCATGCCCAACCATGTTTGGTTATCCAGTACTCAGCCACACTTCTTACTACAGCTATCGGCTCAGGCTCAGCCTAGATGACGTCACTCCAGTCCTTCAGCTTGGCAGATGTCCCGCGTCCTACCTGTATGTGGCCTGATTGTACACTGCAAGTATGTGACATAAGTTACTTATGTACAGTATGTTACGTATTTCTTATTATAACTGTAGGTGAACTTCTGTTGAACTTCTCTTCAGCTTAAGTCACTTTACCTTTGGTTTCAGATGCACCGGATATGAAAATCCATCTCCTTGATGAAAGTCCTGTGTTTCTTTGACTCATCCATCAACCCCAACCTCCACTCTTCCTGGTTTTTGCTACTCTTTTTATTTTGTCACCTGGCTTGCCTGAGCATCCAATACGGCAGCAGATGGGTTTAGATTGGAGTTAGTTGAGCCTTGTGCAGGGTACCTTGTCGATCTGTATGAAACACTATGGAGTGTGAACAAAATGCAGGTATTTGATTACCTGGGAATGATAGTAGTCTGGGATTTCATGACCCTATAGTGAAATACAAATCAGTATAGAACCTAAATGTAACCCATTTCAAATAATTTGTATGCTATGCAAGCAGCTTGGCTCAAGGGATCACAATGCTGGTCAGTCGGTCCACCGCTAAATTTCATTTTACTGTAGACTCTTGCCATCTTGTATTCTATGAGATAATCTCTGCATGTATCTGATTACCATGGAGTCATGGTTTGGTTGCCATTTTCTCTCAGATTTGACTGATCTGACATGAAATCTGCAGCCTTCAACTCAGCTGGCAGCTCCAGACATGCAGGGGAAAGTTTTTTGCAATAACAAGAGTTATAGACTTGGCCTTCATCTTTTGAAAACTGCACTGTCTGCCTATGGCATCGACTTCGTCTTCTGTTTAATCAGCTCTTTTCTGACAAAGGTCATCAGGAAACATCCAAACCTGGACCACAAATATTAGCCCATTTGTGATCAGAAAGGCCTCATCCTGAACATTTTGCCTTGGATTTTTTGCAAGCATAGCCATTAACCTTTTCAAAAATTGAATCTGGCTTTGACAAACTGGGGCTCGCCATAATGTACCTCATCCCTCAGCATGGATTAAGAAAACCAGAGCCCTTTATCAAGCAAGATGAAAAATCAGAGATAGCATAGTGAGACAGTATGAGGTAAACTGTATCTGGGTCAGGTCCAGTCTGCCAGACTGTTAGTGCTTATTATTGAACACTGCCATCGCCTTTTTCTGTCTCCCTCTCTCTCCTGCCTCTCGAGTTCATCCAGCAGATCCTCTCTCATATTGACCGCATGCATTACGGGGCTCGGGGAACATGGCTACAAAAGTCCCTCATTAGAAGTTTGGGTTTCTCTGAACATTATGGGAGGAGGTGGAGTATTGATCGCTGCAAGATAGCTAACTGGAAAACACTTCCCATCGGAGCCGACTGAAGCTCATTTGGGAGGGATGCTGCTGGCAGGCTGGAGACTATTCCACATCTGGTTATTGGACCCGGGGCGGTAGTGACTACAGTATGTTTCTCCTGCAATCAGGAAACACTGGGAAATCTATATGTGGTAATTACAAATTCATGCCACCACTGTGAAATTGAACACTTGGCGTCATTATAAAGTAATGGGCACATTAGAGGGAAGTTTGCAGTGATGATTTCCCTCTCGTATGAGTATCATCAGCAGTGATCCACACAAATGCAACATTATCCTGTCAAACTGCACAAAGGATGGTATTATATGGGGATGCAGCTCCGGCATGTACTTTATCCTACTTTTCCTTTATATAAAAACAAAGTGGAACGTGGCTCAAAAACTGAAAAACGACACAATAGATGGTTCATTTGGTTCAAAGTAAATCCTTTACTTTGCTTACCAAGCTCATTTGGAAGCCATTAATTCAAGGAGGCTTTTTATATCTCTACTACAATGGCCAATTTGTACATGAGATTGTAAAATATGCCATGACTCACATCCATTCTCTCTATCTGTAATGTAATTACCTCACATGCTGTAACTCCCACTATGATTCCATAAATATTCATGCAAATCCAACAATTCATAGGAGGCTCATATTCACTATCAAGTCTGAAGTGGCACGTGTGCTTTATGGCAAAAAATATCCCTGACTCTGTATTTGGTATGGGACATGAATGGCTGCGCTATCCCTGCTGCTGACAGGGTGAGACAATGGATATAGGTCATGAAGAATGAGGTCCACTTAAAAAGTGCTCATCTTACTGGAAGGCACAGTCATTATTTTTCACAAAAACCCAGTAATGGGCCAACGCAGATGCAAAGATGAAAGGCCAACATCTGCTTTCATAGTCATCTCTCAGAGACCATTTTTTACAAATGTTATCCAGCCTGTTTCACCGTCATCGACAGCCTTTAATCAATGCATAAAGATTTTCTGACTCGGCCATATCTGCCCTATGAAAAGCCTGTTTGAAAGAATCCACTGTTTTCGTTCGTCGTTAAAGATATTGGCGAGACTTTGTTTTCCTGAACATCAAAGCGTCTCTGATTCTTCTGCTGCTGCTCAGATACAAAAATTCAGATGCTCTCTCTGTGTCTAAACACACAGCCTTTAACAAAGTGTGAAAATTACGTCTTTTGCCGCAGATGTCACATCTCAATTATGAGTCTGACTTAACATCAGGAAGCTGTGGTTTTCCTCTGCGCTGTGGAGTTGAAAGGCTTCTTGTAATTCACCTCGCATGTCCGTTTAGCATGAAATGGCGTGTACAAAGCCAATTGAACTTGAGACAATCCCCTCATAATTAGAGCTCTTCCCATCCCTTACTAGAGCTATTGCTCCTTGGTGTCCTCTGCAACACTGAATAAGAATTTGGGCCCAGTCATCTGGAAATGAGGAAGGAGGGAGGTGACTGGAAGGTATTTGTTTTGGCCATGCTCGATGAAGCCGCTAATTGTCCTTGGCCATGTAAAGCAAACCTACATGTCCTATCCCTTTTTCATTATCGCCACTGTGCTGTCTCTTTATTCTCCAAAACCGCCACCACCGTACAAGGCCACTAATAACAATGGCAACGAGCGTAGCATGGACACCTGATGACCAGTCTACATTTTCTTAAGGAGTATCTTTCTATGGCATTTGCCCTGAAAGCACATTTTCCCTTATTAGCTTGATTTAAAAAGTATTTCCGATGCCTGGATGTCATTACAGAACTGGTTTCCCCCACATGCATAGGGCACATAAATTAAGGGTGAGTTGAAAGGAGATTTCAGCAGTGGAAGACAAGATTTGATGGTGCACAGAGGGTTTGCTACATCATTGCTGTGTGGGTGTGAGCGCCATGCAACACTATAATCCCTACCAGAAAACAGAGGTCAGGCTGACATTGATAATAATATGCAGACGTTAGTGATTATCAACTATTTAGTTTAACATTTGTTTTTTAAGCTATATTGCCTGTGTTACTTACAGTCAAGCCAAATGGCAAACTGGTATATATGAGCCTCATGCAATGTATTAATATTGGCAATTGTGATATTGATTAATTTACTTAAATCTCCCAGGAAAATGCATCCATTCAGGCCTGCAGCCTGGCACTGTTTCTATCTGCTTTTAAGTCTGAAATGAATGAAAACACTCACAGTTGGTCCTGTGTTGTTGGTCTGTGGAAAATGGAAAGCAATCCGGTTGTCTTTGGGAGTGCATAACCAACAATAATACCACTTGGAAATGTCTGTTTTCACTTGAACAATACTGTTTTGTGGCTCCACCAGTGTTGGGCAGGTAACTTGAAAAGTGTAATACATTTCTCATGATATATTAGTCTGCAAAATTATGAAAATTGGTGATATAAATGTAATATAAACTAATTAATAATTGTCTTTGTCAAAGGTGCATTTAAAAACCTCCACACACAGATGCATGTTTTCTGTATTTAACCTGTAGAAATAGAAAACGAAGCATTTTGGTTAGACAAGCAGCCAGCCTCGGTTCAGTCCTGCCCTCACTGTGAAGCTGCGGAGCTCACACAACATATAAATACTGCAATTTTGGAGTTACCAGGAGTTGCATATCTCTTCTGATAGACACTAGCTGCCTCCCCAACCCTCCAGCCCATGCTCAAGGCAAACGTGTATCGAGTCTGTTCGCTGAACTCATAGAGACCAAACTAATATATCAGCCATCCATCAAGCTCCTGGTAAGACAGCAAGCAAGTGAAGATTGTCAGAGTATCTATTAAAAATTGCAATTCCTCAACAGTACACCACTCATTACTGGAAAAAAGTAATCACAAACAGTGAAGCATTATAAACTAGGGCTGCAACTAACTATTATTTTCATTCATTCATTACCTTTGATTTGTTGGTTTGTCAGCAGGATGACACAAAACCTGGATGGAGGCTGGGTCTCAGCCCAGAATGGACCTCATTAACTTTTGGTGCCGTTCCGGGTAAAGCGACGGATCCAGGAATTTCTCCTCACATAGACTATTTTTTCAACAATTCTGTTCATTTCTCAGGGAAAAATGCATGAATGTTGATGAAACAAATCAGGCCTATTCAGCTGACTGGTAATTATGAGTGAGTACAATTGAATGCAGAGCCAAATAAATACACTGATCTAGCTGATTTAAATGTGTTTTATTGGATATTGGATTAGCTTTGAATGAATTAAAGGGGACTCTTAGGCCTTTGTGGAGGTATGGACTGCCACTTGAAAGCCATTCAAGTTGACTATCATGGAAGACAAAGAAAAGCTGCAAAGAAGTTTTTGCTTGAAAAATGACTGAAACAACCAATTTTCTATCAATCCACAAATTGATTAATTGACTTATAATTGCAGCTCTACTACAAAGTAATGTGAAGGAAACTTTATGAATAACTCACTCAAGTCCTGCTTTAAGGTAAGAAGGGAATTTAGTCTTAGTTGAACTTCCAGCACAATCTCCAGGACTAATTTGTGGCTGTCCGATAAATATCGGCCTCGCTTCTTGAAATATTCCTTCAGAATATTTTGGCTGCAGTGGACGATTAATGCTCATATATGGATTGCCACTTTACCATGACATGCACTAATGCATGGCGTAGAGAAAATGTATAAATCTGACGAAATCACTGGCGCCCTTCATTTTTCAGTCTAATGGCGGTAGCATTAACAGCTGCTAGTCGCTGTCTTATAGTCATTTATTACCACCCATGTTATCCTAGTCTGCCATTTTACTACCATAGCACTATAAATCAGGGGGCAAGAAGGGGGCCAGCACCCCCATTCATGCCTGCTTCAGGAGAGAAATATGGAGCAGTGTGATGTCTGTGCACCACGAGCCGAGGTGGAGATCATGTCTGAAACGTACCATTTAAAAGTCAGTCATAACTTCTCTTTTGCCTTCAGGTCAAATACTGTACTTTGCATTACAGCATCGCCCGTGCTGAATAACTCCACTGTTATCATGCTTACATAATTTCTATACGACTACATGATCTGTCATGTTGAATAGACTTGGCTCACTTGGCTGTGGATAGCTTTTAATGTCTGGGTTGATTTCTTGACTGTGAGCGATGTTAGACATTTTTAACCTTCTTGCGGCTTTTCTACGAGGCTGCGGTGCCCGGAAACACCGGGTGGATATATAAATGTTTAGGCCACAGCAGCACAAGCCAGCGTATCCCTGCTCGGCCTGTTTTGCTCCTGTGTGGCATGACGACACACTGCATTTAATTTACTAGCGGCTCCACTAAATGTACCGGTGGAGGCGCTCCATAATTCATGAGTGAAGAGAAAGGGAGAGAAAAAAACATGATGAATCTACGGTTGCTATTCATGTACCCGCCAACCCCCAACCCCCCCATTCACTTTCAATTGAATGTTAATGGGCGAGAGACAAAAGACAAAAAGAGATGGAAGCAGAGATAGAGATAGAGATCTGAGGTTAAAATAACAAGTTAAAATGTGTGGATGTGTTTGTGTGTGTTTATATAGACGAGTGCAGGATCTAAAGCTGAATTCCAATGAGACAGAAAGAGAAAAAAAGCCTTCTCAGACTTCGCATTAATCATCGCCAATTCTGTTCCTGACCATTTTCTTATCTCCATAATTAAGTAATTAACAGTTCTTGGTGCCAGTTAGCCCAGCGCCCGGACAGGGCACAGCAGGAAAATAATAACACTAAATCACTCAACCGTTAGAGGATTTTGGGAAACTGCCGCATGGTAATCAAAGATTAAAGGTAACGAGGGAAGAAATAGATACCGGCTTGGCGAGGGCCGGGAGGAAATATTCTCACACTCCTGCATGCATACACATACACGCTGTAACAAACACATACACAGACACTAACTAATCTAAGAGATGAAAAATGACCACAGGCATTTTCACACACTTAACATGCCGGCACATGCGCTCATGCACGAATTCACCCACAGATGCGTAGACTTGACCTGTAAATCAACGCTTGACAGGAAGGAATTTATCACTGATCTCTGCACTTTTCCCTTTCACGTGGGAATGCACACAAACAGCGTTGTGCAATAGTGATGCATAGCAGGGATTTGACATCATGATCATGACAGAGTTTAGTCCTGAGGAGATATATATACGTACATATATATATATTTACATATATACATACACTACACACACTGTAAATCATTTGTATTTGTTCTGACTGTTGTACTTTGGTCAAAAACTTACCAAGAAGAAGACATTTTAATTGTATGTATTTTTCTGCTGCCATAGTGCGACTACTCGGGGTTCACTGATGGTAGTGAATTACTGTTTCCAACTGATGATGTCAGTCCTGGTAATTGGATCATGGGTGTGCAATAAAAATGCTACTGAAATTCCAATGGCCACACAGGCAGTTAACCAGCTGGGGGCCCAGATTTTTAGCGGTTGCTTTGCCTCATCCGTGATTTCAGGACTTGATACATTTGTTGGTATGTTACTTAAACTGTGGTGGAATTTGAATCTCAGAGTATCACACAAAGTGCTGCAGCCCCCCCACAGTTGTGAGTTTTGACAGTCTGGTGATTTAATGTCACCACTAGCAAGAACCCCGCTTTGTACAATGTGGGACGAACACAACACCAAGTATGTGGGAGCTGCTGTGGACATCAAGAAAAAGTGATTTTAGTACAAATCAGTGGTACGTCCAAATGGAAACACAAAGAGTCCTGATAAATGTTGAAAGTTGTGAAGGAAAAGGCGTCTTGCTTGATGATGGTTAATCACCAACCCAACATAGAATTGGTGAAAAGGGGTAAAATGTTAATAGTCAATGCATCTGGTAGAGAATGTACCTGAATGAAACTAGACTTTGTGACGTCACCCATATAGAGGCTGAGTCAAGCCTTTCGGGTGAACCACCGTGGGACTTCATAAAGAAATGTGTGTGGTAGTGAATGGCAAGAGATGAATGATTTTTTTTTATCTCGTCTGAACTGTGCCACGTGTTACACATATGATGTTCCTCAAGATAAATTACAGTCTAGAAAGTTGTAGGTTTTTAATCAAAATAACTGTAACCAGGTCAAAATTACCCTACATTGTAATAAAAATGATGATGAGATAAAGGTAGGTGACTTTGTTAAAAAACATACAGGAAAGGTTAAATGTTACATCAGGATAAAAATGTTAAAATGGTTTAAAAGCTATTTCATGGATGATTAAAAGGGTACGATATAATAACTACATTTAAAAAGATGCAAAGGGCATTGTAATAAATATTGTGTTTTATTTTGAAGAGTTCATGGTTGTAAAAGGAAGTGGTGTTTGTGAACAAGAGCAATTCTGATCATTCATTGGTTGAGGTGGTTGATGGACAGGTGGGCAGTAACAGGAAGTGAGAGTCTGAGCTAAGTCTGTGTAACTGGTCGATAACAAATCGCGGCAGAGTAAAAGACCGTGAAGAGTTTATGCAACAGGTGCTTAGTTGATGTCTCAGACTTTCTACTCGTGAGTCCGTGTCAAGATACTCATGCTTCATGATTCTGTGAGCAGCTAAAGATATTTCTACTCGAAGGGTACAGTTGTTCACCTGTGTGCATTAGCTTCACGTGTTTGTTAGCTCATTAGCATACAGAGTGCATGTTGTTAGCATTCATTAGCAAAGTGAATGGACTCTTAGCCACTGTTTAGCTAACCCAGCTAACGACAAAGGCTTTAGCTCAGGTTTTAGTTCTGGCGTGAAAACCCGGAAGATTTATCAGAGACTGCTTTGAGCTGACATTACAGTGTCAGCTTAACGCTCAGTCGCCACTGCACTTTGCTGAAGAAGACGACACTGTCGCTGGAAACCTGCGTGCCATCTTGTTCATCACGTGACCAGAGACTGGTTAAGCCTGCAGACTCCACGGCTGCTGAGGACACCCACCTGCCCTTTTGTTCACCAGAGACTGGACTAAGGACGCTGGAATAAGGTACCACACTTTTATTTTGCTCATTTGAGTGAACCGGCCATACATTTTGGGCCTCACTGCTCCCAAGCTTCACATCAGGCCTAAGCCGGCACATATGTTATTATCTTCCAGTTTAGGTGTGTAGTGAATGAGTTTGGGCCCACTGAGTTCAATGTGCATTTAAATTAAGGTAACTTGAATTTGGTTACATTGTGTGTTGCAATTGAAAGGAAATGTTGCTGTGACATCTGAAGTTGTTGAGAGGTGTTAAATATTATTTCATTTTGTTATTTGAAACTTTGAAAAGTAAATAAGGAGTTCATTATTTTTTAAAACGGATTTCAGTCTGGTGATTTATCGTTATTTTGTTAAAGGACACCCAAGACAATTTAAAGAGTGTATTAGCACAAGAGAAATATAAATACATTATCTTATTATTCATTATTAGTAGGTAAGTTAAGTGATTTAAAGAACTCAGGGCCCTTCCCTGAATAAATGAGGGATTTACTGGGCTACATAACTAAATATAAGACGCGTAAGTGACGCTGTCTCGTTTAACGTTCGTAACCAGTAACTAAAAGCTTGTCGTTCTTATATATTAGCTACCTCACAGGACTGTTTAATGCTCCTTTCACATAACTGCCAATATGGAATTGTGTTTTCCCCCCTTTTTAATTAGTTTACTGTGCCAAGGTGACAACCATGTTGGAGTTGGTGACATACAGTGCATTGAGTGAGCCGATGTAGTACACTGAGCAGTTTTACACAAAACAAAATGGTATTTTAGGACCAAACTGTGACTTTCTTGACTTGGAAAATGATCTTTTAAATTGACAAACACCATATATGTTATTCATGGCACAATTCAACTGGGATCAAAATTACGTTTGGCCACCCGTATTAATTAACTACTTCACAATTGATTTCTGAAATAAGGTCCCATGCAACACACGCTATGAACATGTTTATTTCTAATGTGAATTACATTTCATCTTGGTCTGTAGAGATTGACTCACTTTTGGAGCTAGCCTCAACTGGCCATTCAAAGAACTGACGTTTTCTACACTGCTACGTTGGCTTCATTTTTCAGCCCTGGAGGTCGCTGCTTGGTCTGCTTGCAACGTAGGCTCTTACATGTCAGTCAGCCATTTCCACATGGTCAAACCAGGCTTAAAAATGTCCCAAAACAATTCTTATCGTCCTTTTAAAGATGTGCACAATAGCTGCAGGATCATTCTACTTTATATTTCCTAACGCAAATGTGATGTAAAGAGTTGACCTTTTAGTTTGACTTTAATAACATGGAATTTGCTTTTGTCATTTTGGATAATCTGCAGCATCACCTTTGTATTTACACTCATATTTACGAGTTTTTTTCTTTAATACATCCTGCGTGTCTCATAGTCTTTGTATCCGAGTCACATTAAAGGCTCGACCTTCACTTGCCCGGCTTCCATAAACAACGCCTTCTCGGAAAAAAACAAACGGATGCCATTATCCATGTAAGGCTCCGTGCACCTGATGCAAACTCAGTTTATCGTAATTTATTGGACGTGATCTTACACACACCTATAAAAGTTAACAGGCTCACTGTTAAACCCAGGTTTTCGACATTTATAAGGTTGTGGGAGACATCGTGTTGCCTTGCTCGGTAGAGACAGAGCACAAAGGACAGCTGTTGAAAGGGACGCTGATGGACTGGTCATCCTTTTGCGTCCTCGGACTTCAATGAATACATCTTTTCTTTTGATCTGCTAAAGTTGTTTATAATGATTCTCTATTAGTGGCACAGTCATTACCCTTTCCCATGGGAGTAGCGCACCCCCACCTTTTAACACACACATACAGACTATTCATTCCCATCCCCACCGGAACGTCTGGCAGATTAAAAAGAGAAAGTGGACATATCTCAAAGCGCCCATACATCAAGCCGTCGTTGCTGCTGGTTGCTCTTCCTCTGAGGTGCCATTGTAACAGCTGGGAGTGCTGGTGGTGGTTGTGTGTTGGTTTGTGCTGTTTTTTGTGTCATGCGACTCTTCCTCTTTGCAGCTCTTTTTTCTTTCTTTTTAAAGACAGAGATAGGGAGGTCTTTCATTGTGACTGCTTTGTGGGATAGTTAATCCCGGGCTGTAATAGGCTCGTTCGACTCAACAATGTAGCTGAGCATGTCCCTTTGATTTGGAGGCCTTGTTCCAATCTGGCTCCAATCAGCGCGTCGAGTTTCTGGGGCCACTGCTGATTTTCTCGCCTCAGATGAGTGATCGCTGGGAGACAGCCGGACATGCGCTGCCAAGCCTGGATCGCATGTGTTGAAAAATCACACAATCTCACGCTGAAATGACCAACTGTGTGTATTTGTGTGTGTGTGTGTGTGTTCTGGCAAGGCGCTGGTAAACCAAAATGTACTGGCTGGCCTCCAGTTTGAAAGTTCTTTAATCCTCCATCTGCAGGAGAGCATGCAGGTTGCACGGCTCACCTCAGCACAGATACCTTTTTCACACGTACACATTCGAGCGCCACACGATGTGATATTATGCTGTTTGTGTTTGATGTGGGCAACTAAAGAATCCTCTCATAACCTGGTATAAAACAGCCACAGCGGGAAGAACAACCTGCTGCTTCGATTGAAGTGCACTCGTCAATGGCGACCTGCCGGATCAAAACAACCACGTCGCAACCCCTGTGGCTTGCACACCTTTGTCGTTTTCTTTAGAAGACACATTGTTAGACATTCAAAGGGGACACGGAAGAGGTTATTACTTTGTCAGAGAAAATTTCCAACTGACAAAAGATGAAAAATATTCTTCCTCTCTTGGTAGCAGCAGGTGAAAGTGAGAGGAAGAGAGGGTAACCTTGGTGGTTGGCGATGCACTGACCCGGGTCACTTTGTCTGATGTATGATGCAGCATCACAGAGCACACAGCACATTTATTAGACTGTGTAATGATAAAAAGATAGTGGGGGAAATGGATGATGGTTGAATTGGAGCCCACACATGGAGACGAGGGCCCCTGCTTGCAGTCTCCTGGCGGTAATATCATAAAGCAGAGCATCTCCTCAGGAATACAAATGCTGCCTTTAAGTTGGAAACGTGTGGCCTGAGATGTGCCACCATATTGAAGGGGGGGAAGATTTAGGTCTTTAGCCGATTAATCTTTGTCATCATCTTGGCATTGTGGAGAAGCAATTTAGATGGTAAATACAGTTTGTGATCCATACATCATCTGGTTGGTGTCGCAGCGTGCTGAAGTTTGGCTGCACATTTAGGGGCTATGCAAGATTTATGCTAAATAAATGGTATTATGTGTCATTGAGATCTTCTATTTCTCACCACAGCACCAACAAGAAGATGTTTCATCACTTGTAGTGAAAGTTTAACTTGTGGGAGGAAATGCCTGAGTGGATGGAGGAAAGTGTTACAGTTTGAAGCACATAAAGACATTCATCAGAGAAAACTGAAAACTGACAGAAATAATATTTTAAAAATTAAAAACAAACAGTTACATAAATAGAGAGCTGTGCGGAGAAGCATGATGGCTGCTTCAGTTAGACCTTAAACAGTTAACTTTATAATAACCATCATTAATAAATAATACATTTATAGCTAATTAAACATTACTTAATAGTTACTTCACTGATAACACAGAATGAAATGCTTTATAAACCATTTGTTAAGCGGTTTAAAGGTTTTTAAACATCAGTTGCAACTAATAATTGCTTAATAAATGGTTTCTAGAGTTTAACACTAAAATAACTATTAACTAGATCTTAACTATACACTTACTGCTAGCCTTTTTCGCACAGTGACTCATAATTCAAAACATAGAAATGTTCCCTGTACTGCCATGAGTCTGTGCTTTGTCTTGTCTTCTACATATACAACCAAGATGTCTGAGTATTCAGTGCAGGATTACCACTCTTTATGTTGTCGTGGCCGAGTGGTTAAGGCGATGGACTAGAAATCCATTGGGGTCTCCCCGCGCAGGTTCGAATCCTGCCGACAACGTGAGTTTTAGTGTCTGCCCATGACTGCCGTGTGACTGAACGATCTGGAAAAACGTACCTATGGCTGCATCCAATATCCAGCCTGTGGAATATGCATGCGTTCTAACGTGAAGGTTGCAAATTGCTGAATGCTGAATGCTGTCCAAACTGCTTGAAATGGACTTCTCCAGACATCACAGATTTAATTACTAACCCTTTATTATATATATATACAGATTTGTATTTGTATTTGATTTGTATTGTAAATCTTTTTAT